>NW_006431912.1:2500891-2526680 GCF_000325575.1 Pteropus alecto
TGGGCCCATCCAAGCTGCTATTCGTGGCTTTTCCATACAAATGGTCTGTCTTAGTGCATATTAAAGACTTTCCTAAATCTCTTAAAGGTTCACAAACTCCAAATAAGGAGTATATAGCCTAAATGTGCCCTGTACCTCTTGCTAAGCAGCCCCAAGCCCAGCATTGAATAAGAGGCATGACACCTAAGCCAGATACCATGATGAAAAGACTGACAAATTTGACAGTATAAGTAATTTCTACTTTTTGATAAAAACAAAGTCCTAGACAAATTAAAAGACAAACCAAAGACTGAGCATGGTAAAATAAATGATAAATAAGGACTTTCTTTGTGTGAAAAAGTTTGAGAAAACAGGCATTCTCATTCACCTTAGGTGAAGGTATAAGTCGATGTTGGCTAGAGAGCCATTTTCTAAATATATGGGAATCTTGTGATATAGTAGTTCAAGCTCTGAGGACATCTTCTAAGGAATGATTGGGAAATGAGTAAAAATTTTATACAAGGCTGTTGTTTGTAGTATTGTAAAATATGAAGCATCCTAAATATCCAAGTATAGGATTGAGTGAATAAATTATGATATATCTGTATAATGGAACACTAGCTACTATGTAGACATTAAGAAGCATAATGTACATCTAAGTGTTTTCCATTTCAAAGGGGAAAAAAAAACATTCAAAAGGAGCTAAGAAAAAAATTGTGTTTACTCCTTCGCAAATACTCCCACATGAGTTTAAGTTTCCTGTTCTTAGCAAACCTAAAAGGGCAGGCCAATTAAATGAGAAGTTTCATTACTTCTGCAATGGCAGTCATCTTCTTATTTACATTCCCCAGCTGTGTTATTTGTTAATCATTTGTCTCTTCCTACTAGAATTTTAGCCTCATGAGAGCAGGGATCGTGTTTTGTTCCCTCCCCTACCTCTAGGATCTAGAACAGTGCCTGGCTCAGCGTAGGTGATCCGTATTGCCAAATGAGTGTGTGAATGAAAGTGAAAGAAAAAGAGCTTCTATCTCTTGATGAGAGCCTGGGAAGCCTTCGTTCCTACTCTGCTCTTGATTTCCTTTTGCCTTTGTTCTTATTTCTAATTGACCATTTTGCTGCCCTCTCCCAGTTGCCATAAGAATTCTCACTCTACCTTGCTTCTTCATCATCCTATCTCCATCACTGCTGAGACATCCCTGACCTTACCTTTTTTCACCAAACCTAAAGGGAGCCTGGCTTTTGGACTACCACTGATGCCCACTTGAGCTTACACCTGTGCTTACCTGATCACCTGCCCTTTAGAACTTACTATATAACCTTAATAATATTCTAGCCTTTTCATTTTATCTTAGGAGAAAAGGTGTTATTGTGGTTCCTCCCTTTTATTCTCCCTCCTTTAGTTGGTTTCATCAGCTTCTACTCTTCTGGGAATTCTGCTCCCCTCTTGTATAACTGCTGCAGGCAGCCCCAACTGACTGTCAGTGCTAAAGTGGATATTATTATTTTTGCTGGTGTAGTGGTGGTGGTTTATCTGACTGCTGTACTTCTAGTTGGCCACATGGTCACCTTCTCCCCCTCTTTCCCAATCCTGTCCTGTTATTCCTACCTTCTTCAGTCACATAATAGGATGGGAAATGTTTGTACTGGCTTTAGAATGAAGAGAGCTGAGTCCTGTGTTCCATCTGAAGTGACTGAACCCCACTTACCCACTGCCTTCCTACAGTACCCTTCCCTCTTTTGGTGAACAGCACTAGCAGTCCCTCTGAGATGCCAGCAGCCTGTTTTCAAGTTTAGTCAGTCATAGGCAGTATGGATGATGTATTGCAAATGTGCTACACTGTGGTTAAGTTGCTTAATGTATACTAGGCAGGGAATATAACCATTATTATAACACAATTTCTCTAAAAAAAAGTATTTTAGGTTCAAAATAATTGATTTATTATTAAGTTTTCTTACTATAATGACTTCTTAAGTTAGGAACTTTGTATTTGGTGGTAACTTTAAGTCACCTGGTTGACAGGTGAAAGATACACAAAGAGAGAAATATTTTTTCCTTAATTTTCAAAAGAGTGAACAGTCATCTTTACCACATTGATTTTTTAAAAACTAGTATAAACTCCCAAGAGTATAAATAAATTTGTACCTATCTTTTCTCACTTTTCAATTATTAAGGCTTTTTTAGCATTATGAAGAAGACATTTTGTCATTTAGAATCAGGATTTGTTTTACAAATGATGGACTATGATTTATCCTTGATTAATAATAGCTTTTTAAGTTTAGATTTGGATTTATAACACAATTACAAAATACATAGTTAATCTGCTCGTTCAGTAGTGAGTAGAATGCACATACAGAGCCTCATTTATTCATTCAGCCAATATATATGAACACCTATTATGTGCTAGCCATTGTTCTAGGCATCTGATGAAAATACACGGTTTGGCATAGTTCACAGGGCTATTTGTAATAGAAATAGTAAATATGGCATAGTGAAAAACTAGAAACGACCCAAACATCTATTTATTAATAAGCCCTGGTATGGCAGCACAATGGAAGCTCTCTGTTCACCACACTCTCCACTGCTGGAAAGCAAGTTGTTTCTTGAAGGGAGAGCTGATCAGAGTACCCCCATGTCTGTCATGGCAAGTTTGGGTTTTGTTCTAAGGACTTGTTAAAGGATTGTTGATGGGAAGTGGCATGAAAGGTCAGTGATTGTTGTGTGGACGTTAGAGGACCACCGAGACCTATTAAGAGGCTATTGTTGTCTAGGCAAGAAACGCTGTTGGCAATGGAGGTGAAAGAACTGCACAATTCAAGGTACATTTTGGTGGAGGAATTGATAATATTTGGTGCTAAGAGGATGTAGGAGGTAAGGGAAAAATAAGGATAGTTTTAGTAAATGTACTTAGTTGTGTAAGGGCAGCTGATTTAGCTATTGATGGCTGAAGTGCTGCTTCCCACCATGAGGACATCCCAGTGGTCTCTTCCTCTTCCCCAGATCCAGCCCACTGATGTTCGTTTGATATGTCAGAGAGTCTACTTTGAGAGTATGGTAGTTAACTTTCAGGGCTTCCAGTTAGCTAGGTGGTCCCTCTCTATGTACATGCACTAGGGCGTCACTTTAAAGCTTGTCTATATCTTAGCATTGGAGAAAGGGAATAGGGCAAGGGCTGATTGAAACAAGGCAAAGCTGCCAGGGATCAGGAGAACAATGTAGTCAGGCAACACAATACTGAGTTCAGTGGATGCTGAGCCCAGTGTGAGACTTGCTGAAAACCGTGCAAGGTGGTAATTAGTGGAAAGAACACAGTGGAGGCAAAAATGTCCGTTTCAAGTCTAGGCTAATTGTGTAAACCTGAGCTAGTCCTGTGAGCCTCAGTGATCTTGGATATATTTAATTTAAAATGTCCATTAGATATCGAAGTACCGACATCAATCATATAGTTGGAAATGTGATTCTAGAGCTTGGAGAGTGGTCAGGCCTGAAAGTATAAATTTGAAATTCTTCAGCATATATAGATAGTATTTAAACTTACAAGATTGGAAATGATTACTTAGAGAGAGAGTTTAGAGAAAGAAGGCCTAAAATTGAGTCCTGAAGCACTTCAATATTCAGAAGTTTGTCTGAGAAGAAGGAGCTAACAGTTCAATACAAGATTTTTGGTTATTTTACAGATATCTCAAATTTAGTATGTCTAAAATGGAACTCCTCTTTTTCTCTATTTCTTACCATGGTTATTGGTATTATTCCTTATCACTAATCAGAATCTTGGAGATTATCCTGATCTCATTCACCTCCACATACTTGGTGACCAAAACCTTTAATACTTTGATTTTCTTAACAATCTGTCTTTTCTATCCCATCTCACTACCATCGTCTTGGTTCCTGCCCTAATGATCTCTAACTTGCATTTCTGCAGTAGTATTCTGATTCCTCTATTAGAGTCTTGCCTCCCTCAATCCAATTTCTACAGTTGCCGAAGTCATTTTGTTTAATGTCGTATAAACATGTGAGTCTTCTGTTATGGTTGCCAGATTTCTCAAATGAAAATACAGGGCACCTAGTTAAATTTAGCTTTGAAACAAACAATGAATAATTATAAATGTAAGTATATCCCATGAAATATTTAGTATATACTTATACTAAAAATTATTTGTTGTTTATGTGAAATTCAAATTAACTGAGTAATCTACTCTTTTATCTGGAAATCCTACTGTTGATTCAAAGTCAAAATATTTCACCATGGCTTTCAGGATAAAATCTAAATATCCTAACATTGCATTATAAGATTTAGCATATTCTGACCCCTGAGTGCCATGAACTGCTGATAGTGTCCAGAATTTGCTGTGCTACTTTACCCTTCCATACCTGTGAACATGTACTTACATCTTCCCAGAATTCAATGCCCCCTCTCGTCTTACTTCTTTAATTAATTCCTATTGTTAAGACTCAGGTGTCACCTTCTCCAGGAAGTCAGTTCTAAATTGTCTTTTAACTGTGTATCCTTGGCACATAGTGGGCTCTTGATATGTGAATGAACTAGTGAATGAGTAAATGAGAAAGTAGAAAAGAACCTATGAGCATTAGACACATCATTGGCCATTTGTGCTTACTCAGCACTTCCCTACCTTGACTCCTGGATAAGTCTGTGTTGCATCAAGCCATCTCTCCTTTACCTGTTCTCTTCTCCCAAAGAAGCTCTGTGAGAGCCACGTTTCTTCTTTATATCCCCATGGCCTTGAATTGTAGGTGCTCAGCATATTTACTTAATAAAAGGAAGAATGAAGAATACATAAATAAGTTAGTATGTCTTCAGCTACATTTTTTATTTTCTAGGACAGACTCTGTAAAGCTTGAGGTGCAGTTTCTCTAATTTTGTCTCACCTCTTCTTGCCCAACTCCTCTACTTCTCTGCTTTAGCCTAGGATAGAAGAACTCTTTTCTTCCTTCAGCTGTTGGCACATAACAGCTCAATAAAAATTAGCAATCATTCACAGATGGAGCCTCTTCTTTCCTCTGAGGCTTCAGCCTCTCTGCCATTTATTTCCCACTCTAAGAGCCCAAGCCTAGAAAGCCATGGAGACCTGACATTGCTTTCTCTCCCAGGGATTATGGTCTATCCCCTTCTCACACAAGGGAACAAGGTTTGGCTTTTTTTGTTGTTGTTTTTTTTCATCTCCCACCAGAACAATTCAATTAAATGGGACTAAAGTTAAGTGACTGTTATTGTTTTTTTTTTTATTAATGTTTAATGGCTAAATTTCCTTTTTAATTAAATAATTGTATCTTTATGCTCAAAGGTCTTTTTTCATATATATGGAATAGTTCGTTTATATTATTAAAGGAAATACCACCTGCAAAACTTTGCGCTCTCTGATTAGTTTGTTTTAGTGACATTTTGAGATTTAATAATTTTCTGGCTCAAGTTCAAAGAAGGGAAACTCAATGCCAGAAATTCCTAGCCAGCAAGGAATATAAACAACCTTACAATTGTCCCCTCAAATAACAAAAATCATTGAGATCAACTTCTTGCAATAGAAATATTTTTGAAAAAATGCAGGCGAAAAGTTTAAGAAAGCATGTCAAAACAACAAAACTCAGTCTAATTTTCATTATTGTAACAGATCAAATTCTCTGTGCTTAGATTGAATGTGCATAAATTAAATGTGACATTGATTTGGCAGAGGCACACTAGTGATTGGCAAGAATACATAGCAGGAACAGCTTCTGCTAAAGCAGAACTTGCTTGATTGTTGTTCCATTCTAATGGATTTCTTAGCAACCCAGTGCTCGTACTAACCAAACTCTGTCATTTACTTACCCTTTTTGTTTCTACTCCCATCCAGGCAAGGTTAAATTCATTTTTGATTACTAATTTAGCAGGCATGCCTCAGGTCTAAACAGAGAGTTCCTTTTGGTGACCTATAATACCTCCTCCCTTTTTTTCCTCTTCTTTCTTTCACATATTAAAAAAGGGTAATCTAATGACATATTATTTTATCCTGGCAGTTCAACTTGTAAAACTAGAAAATGTAGTTTAATTAAACAATTTGGCAATATTTCCAAGCTTAAGCATTGCTAATGCATTTCCTGGGTCTGAATTGTTTCTTGGTATATTACAAAATTGACACTGTACAAAGAATATTCAGTTTAGAACATTTTGAAACAGTTGTTCCCCATATTCCTGTTATAATTATGTTGATAATGGCCTTTGAGTGTAGCATATTCTGGGAGGCTACTTTCTGGATGAGACCATTTTACACTAACCAAATGTCTATGGTTTGGGGACTTGGAACATACTTCATGCCAAATTTTCACTTATAATCTACTTACTCAATCTTTTTGTATTCTTCAAATGTTTTTTCTTAAATTGACTCAAAGTTAGTATACTTATACTTTAATATTTTTAATGTTTATAAAAACAAAATTATTTATTAATATGTATAGTATAACTTATGGAAAGAAATTAATGGAGTTATCAAAGTCAAATATATTTATATTATATAGCACATGTCTAGTGAGAGTTGGCAAATGTATGGATTAGGAAGAATACATTTAGTAATTTAAATATTTTAGAAAGTTGATCTATTTATAAAACCAAAACTTTCACTGTATCTTTATCTAATGTACACTTTGAAAAGTATGTATCTAGATCCAGTAGTTATTAAAGATTATATTTACATTAAGCTTTTGCTACAAATCATTGCTAATTTATAATTTTAAATTAAAACTTTTAAAAAATTCAGATTCTTGTTTTTTTATGTAATATAATTTGTTCATTATGAAATGGCCATGGTTTTGTTCCCACAGAAGACTAAAAAAAATATCCAGTGACATGGACAATTTTATCATTATTCATAAGGCTGACCCCTAAGTCTTTGCTTGCTCTTAGATATAGTAAACTTTCTAACAACGAAGCACTGTTGAATTTACTTTAAACTGTATTTAGATTTTATCTTGGGATGTGTTTTATACTTAAGTTTGAACATAGTTACATATGGCATACTTTAATTCACAAGTATTTGAAGCCAAATGGAGACCATTTATAAATATTAAAGAGGAGTGTGGAGCCAGAACAGCAAAGAAGAAACAAGTTATGATATGTATATATGTGTTCTGCCTGCCTTTTTTCCTAGCTAGAGTCATAGCATTTTTTGAAACAAACTTTATTATTCCCTAATAAAGGACTGACCATTAGCTCTTGTCTATTTCTAAGTGTATCTCTATAAAAATTGTCAAATAATTTCAAAGTCTATTATTATGGGGCTTTATATTTAACATGATTATAACACCATCAGCATAATATATATGTATATAGAGAGTATTGCAGAAACACTCAGTAGAAGAATTCTCAGTTGACCAGGTTAAGGCTCTAAAGAGAGAAATAAGGTTAGAGAATTGAGATCTTGAATATATTATTAAAACTGTTATTCATTTTTATTTATACATATATATGGCACATATATATAAGCACACTAAATAAAACAACTACCAGTGACATTTTACATATCTTAAATTAGTAATATGGATAATTTATCATTTGTATTTACCTTCCCTTGTTCACTAGGTATATATGTAATAACAGATAATAGTTCTAAAATGTTTTTGTGTGTAAGCTTAGATCTGCATCCAAATATTCAATTCGATTCAATAGCATACACTCAGAATTGTTCACTTACACACATCTGGTCCGAGTATGGTGCCAGAGATGCAGAATAACTTGAATACCTGAGGCAGAAAAATGTTTGAGTAATGTTTTTTTGTTGTTGGTGGTGTTTGTTTTTGATTTCTTTAGCTTTATTGTATTTAGTTCTATTCAATTTTTTTCTCGGTTTCATTGAATATAATAGACAATTAGTTGCTCGTATTTACATTGTACAATTCAATGAGGTTTTTTTTTATTATAATTGGCATATAATAATATACCAGTTTCAGTTGTACAACCTAGTAATCGGGGATCCACATAACTCACAGAGTGATTTGAGTAACATTTTTAATTCACTCAGACATTTCTCAGCCCTTCTCTTTCCCCAGCACTCATCGAGTAAGCTAAACTTTCTTCCACTCAGGATAACTTCATCAAAGAACACTTGTGGTCGGCTGTCTCTCTTAGATACTGGAGTGCAGTTCCAGGGTTCGGGTTTACATTGCCTCAATTTCCTTTATTTCTTCCAAGGCATCATCACAAGACCTCTAGTCCTATCCTGCCATTTGTTTTACCTCTTTTTTATAGTCCCAATATCCAGTTCTGTTATCTGATATCTTCCACAGCTATAACTGTATATTAGAGCTGATTTCTTTACCTTCTTGAAAAATTCATGTCTACCAGAATTTCACATAAGGGACAGTGAGAGTGGGATTATATTGTGCCTAATGGCCTATGAGTGGAGTGAGCTATAAGTCAACGTGTTAGTAGATTGCATTTTCAAGCATTGTTTTTGCCCATATCTTATTAATTAGAAAAAAACTTTAAAAGCTTTTTATCATTACCACACTTAGCAGTTTACAACATTGAGTACAATAATAGTACAGCTACCAAAAGGGCTCTTAAGCAGTACTCTTGGCAAAGAAGTGGCATTGGAAAGGACTTGAGCTACAACCTTTTAGGGGCTTGAGTTCACATCACTGAATTAATGAGTAGTACACAATAAATAACCATTAACTTGCCTATGCTACAAAAACAGTGGTGAGCCTGTTAAAGGCATCCAGAGCTTTTCTTTAAAAAAAAAAAAAAAAAATCTCCTTTTCAATGTAATCCTTCACAAACAATAGTAATTTATGATCTGACATAGAAAACTCTATAAATTTGAACATTTAATACATAATACTTTTGTAACTAAATTTGAATGTTTTCCCAATATTGAGACTCCATAAACACTCAAGCCTCAGCTCCTTTGCTTCGACTGAACACCCCTGCTGTCTGTTGAAAAGAGAGAAGTTGTCACAGAACAATAGTCATTCACAGTCAGTATATTTAGGAAAAAGTCTGAAACAACAGATTTTGATACAGCTCCTGCTTTCTCTGTTGTTAGTATGGTTTCTTTTTCTCCTACCCTGAGATTGGCATCCTTCAATACCTAATTCCAGGGGACTCTTTGATGTGACCTTCTTAGCACGGAGTTGCCCTCATGTGTGAATTTCCACTTGTCAGCTCACTGGGGCTCAGCTTCAGACGGATAAGGTCCATCACTGACACGCTGCTGGTGAGGCCCAAGCCAGGCAGGCCAGGGCAGTGGGAGTCTCAGCCAGCAGAAGCTCTGTTGGCAGGGATATGGAGGAGATGGGCATTGTCTTGCCTTGCAGATAGTGCTGTTAATTCGAGGGCTGCATGTGATCACTACAGTCCTCTTGCCTTCACTGCACTTCTCAACGCAGTGGTAACCGGTACCTTCGCAAAGCTTGAAAAGTCCTGTTGGTGTGGGTACAGTCAAGATAAGCCTCAGAATCCACAGCATTTTCAGTGAACAGTGTTTCAATGAACAGGAACTTGGAGTGGGTGGACATAAAAGTTACAGGGCATTGAGTACCTAGCAGAGTGTCAAAAATCTAGCATTTTCCCCTACAGTGAAGTCCTTCATTCTGATAATTTCTGATGCTATTTATTCCCTTATGTAGATTCAAGTTTCCATTTTATATCATTTTTCCTTCAGCCTGAAGTACTTCCTTTAATGTTTCTTATAGTAGAGGCTTGCTTATGACAAATTCGGCCTTTGTCTGAAAATAGTAATATGCCTTCATTTTGAAGGATATTTTCATTGGATATAGGATTCTAAGTTGTACGGTTTTGTTGCTTTCAGCACATGAAAGTCATTACATTGTTTTATACCTTGCTTTATTTCTGATGAGAACTCTATTATTTCCTATTTTCGTATCTTGTATAATAATGTTTTTTTTTCTATTTGTCATTAGTTTTTAGCAATTGATTTTGATGTTCTTTGGTTTTATATTTATTCTGCTTGGAATCTGTTTTTTAGTTTCTTGAATATGTAGATTTATATATTTATCTATTTGGAATATTTTTAGTGGTTATTTCCTCTCCTCCCTGTCTTTTCTCTTTCTGTGACTCCAATTACATGTATGTTAGACTACATGATATTATCCTACAACTCACTGAGGCTCTGGTTCACTTTTTAAACTTTTTCTCTCTTGCTTCAGTTTGGATCATTTCCATTGCCTTGTTTTCAGATTCACTGTTCTTCTGTAGTGTCTAATCTGCTGTTATGTATTATATTTTTCATTTTATATGTTGTTGCTTTTTTTTTTTTTCACCTCTAGAAGTTCTATTTGGTTCTTTTTAATAGTTTCTTTTTCTTTCTTCTTTATGTTCATTTTTCTTTTAGGCCTTTGAACATTTTTCTAGTAGTTGTGATAATGTCCATGTCTGTTAATTTCATCATTTCTGTCATGTTTGACTCTGTTTCTGTTGACTGGTTTGAGATCACACTTTCCTTCACTTCTTGATTAGATCATGAACATTGAAATAGTCTATTGTTTACTATCTGGATTTTATTACCTTCCTTTAAAAAATGTTGAGTTTTCTTTTGGAGTACATTAATTTAGATGTGAATCAGCACATCACGGACTTATTTTTTAAGTCTCATTGGGGTGGATCTAAAGCAGTGCTGTCCAATAAGAGTTCCTGCAATTATGGAAATGTTTTATATTATACTTTCCAGTATGGCAGTCAATAGTAATATTTGGCGACTAAACCCTTGAGATGTGTCTGGTGCAGTGGAAGGACTAAATTGTTATTTTAATTAATTTAAATAACAACATGTGACTAGTGGCTACTATATTAGACAGTTCAGGTCTAGAGTTACCTCGACTCTCATGCCAATTTATCCTTACTCCTAAGGTGTGATCCTTCAGAAGTCTTTATATAAATGCCCTACATGTTCTGTGAGAAATCTCTAAATGATTAGAACTTGAATGTCTCCTAGTCTCATGCAAACTCCAGTAGTTGTTCAGTTTACAGCTCCCCAGTAGTTGTTCTTTACCCAGGAACTGACCTTCCTGGCCCTATAGAGTCTCACCCTACCCACATACAGTTTAAGGTTTAGCCCAGTACTCAAGTGGATCTCTATGCAGATTTCTGGTATTCTTTCTCTATGTATTTTGGTACCCTGCCCCACAAATTCTGCTTCTTTAGCCTCCCCAACCAATCATCTCTATCTCTTTAGCTCAACAAGACCTCTAACCTCTGGTTGGGTTTCCCCACCCTGTTACCAGAATATGCTGCCAGGCAGAAAGCTGAGGTGATACAAAGCTTATCTCATTTGTATCCCTTCTCTTAGAGATCATAGTACTGCACTACCTGTTGTTTATGATCTGCAGAGTTTACTATTTTTGGCCCAGTTTTCTAGTTGTTTGTGGCAGGAGGACTAGACATCATTTACTCCATCTTGTTCTCAAGCCTGTAGATTGTACCTTGCTAACACTTTGTTCTCAACACAGTGTTAATGGTTGCTGCCATTGTTGGAAGCTATAGCACATTAAAACACTGGAGATTTTTCCCAGCACATTATAAATTTTGTCTGTTTATTCTTCATAAGGATAGCAATTTATGTAGAGATTCTGCTATTTATAAAATTTTCACAACAAATAGTTATTCAATCTATATCACAAACTAGTGGGTTAAAATTTTAAGTACTTAAAAGTATAAGTATTGAGACTATATTTGTATCCTCCAGTGAGAAAGAGGAATGGGTATATGTTTGGTATATTTATCTTTTAATGGAATGGAATAAATAGTCATTATTTAAAAATCTACCCATACCCTTTCATGTTGTACTATCACTTCCCAGCATCCATATCTTTCCCAGTCCTTACAACAGCCCATTGAAGAAGACAATATTGTTATCTCTATTTTATACATGAGGAAACTGAGACACAGATGGGTTAAGCAACGTTGACAGGGTCGCACAGCTAATAGGAAAGCTGGGATTTGTATGTAGGTAGTTTTACTTCAGAGCCCATGTTCTTAACCACTACTAAGAACCTTCCAGAAGACCTAACAGTGTGAAGAGTATACATATATTTAAGGTGTAAATATTTATACATACAGTCATTCCTGTTTTCAGATAAAGAAACTGAAACTGAAAAAAGTTAAGTGACCTTCTTGGTGTCACAGCTAGTACACGGTCGATTTGGAATTGATACTACGTCTGTATCCACGAACTGTCTATGTGGATAGTCATCACAGTGCTGTTTTTTAAAATGAACAAGTGAAATACTGGAAACAACAATGGGATAGTCATTAAGGAAATTATGGTACAATGCAAGTGACAAAATACCACACGACCATCTTTTTTTTAATGTTAAAGAATATTGGCAGAGAGAAAAGCACTGTGTAAAAGAATAAATATTTATTTTAAATATATAAACATTTTTATGTGAAGGAAGACCCACTTACTCTTGGTTTATCCCTGTACAGACACTGAAACAAGCATACTGGTTTTATTGATAAACTGATATTTAAGGTGATATTGTTACAAGGAAATTTAAGGAAAATCCATGCTTTCTGGCAGTTTCTACTATAAAATAGGCTTTCTTAGGAATGATTTGTTTAAGTCTACAAATTTCCTTTTTTCTACCTACTTTCATTTTCTCTATTCCAAATATTTATAAAACTAGTTTTCCTTTCATAAATGATTTATGTTCTGTTTAATTTTCCCAGAAGCTGTTAGCAGGGGTCTGGTAACAATTAGTTGTTTGGGGGAGTGTTTTTTTTGTTGTTGTTGTTGTTGTTTTTAAGACAAAAAGGAAAATTCTTTTCTAGAAAAAAATTATAGTCTCTATATTTTTTAACTCTGAAATCTTTACTCTGTCATCATATATTAAATTAACATATCCTGATTGGCTTTTCATTTGCCTAAATAGCTGTTGAAAGAAAGAAAATGACTTAGCAGAGTAATGGTAAGTAAAGAGAAATTATGTGAAGGCAGGCAAAAAGAACAGCTCTCTGTCCTCCATTTCCTTTCATGCGGAAGGCATAGGCTTGTACAGCTGTAAGACTGCAACAGTAGAGCTGAAGTAAATAAAGCAGAAACGGACAGCTTCAGACATGTGACTGATCCTCTTATACAAAAACCAGGCCACTGCATACCAACATCTCAGTAGCCTCTTGCTACCAGTGTTGGGCAATATGAGCAAGTCCAGCCCGGTCCTGAACCTTTCATTCTGCTCAAGAGAAAGACATGAAGACACAGCAGTTCATAGAGGATCTTGAAGACTATGGAGATGTGGGAACGTATTTTCATCTACTTTCACTATTTCCAATATCACACTGGGGCATTTCCTTTGTGATATATGGTCACTTCACCTCAGAATTCTATAAGGTGTATGAAAGGCAGACTACTCTCACCCTGATGCACAGCAACTGTCCCTAAACTCATAGTTACTGTGGTTATTAAATTACTTGTGAGGAATTGGTCAATTTTGTGGAAATTACAAAAATATTTACAAATATTCTTTCCCTCACATGTTTGCTTTGAGGAGGGAGTTTCATTATCTGGGCCCTGCTTTCTGTCTAAAACTGAAAGTCTGCAACACTATAACCCCTCAAGCCCTTTTTGCCTCTTTAACTACAAACCATTATTTTAAATTTGATTTTAAATATTGGTGCTTACATTTTTAAAGGACTTTTATTACTTGAAATTCTTTAGAAACAGAAAGATTGCATCATACATTTAGATACCCAGAGATGCTTTTCAGTGTCATTTTTTAAAGTGTCGAGATTAAAAAATAACTTGAGAGACTTCTTTTTGTCAATGTTGTCAGATATTAGTTACAGTAACAACTTTTTCATATTATGAATGTTATTTAAAAAAAATCAGAAAATACAGTAAGCAAAAAGAACATTAAAAGTGTCACCCATTTACAAATAATCATTAAGATAGAAGAAACAACAAAAAAGTTGTAATTACTATATTTCATCTGTTTTTACGATGCAAATCTTTTCAAATTTTAACATCTCTGAAATCAGGAGGTGTGAAGGAATATAATTGCCTTCTTTAGTGGTACATATAACCATGGTGCTTCTTGAATTTGATGATTCTTATATTCGATGAAATACAATAATAGATTCATTGTAAATTAGGGTATAGATCCTTGCAGATGGACCAGCAAATCTGAGGGTCAGAACTGCATTACACAAATTGCTTGCACTGATTTGAGGAAGCATTTCTAATCACATAGTACCTCTCTGAAACCAGTGTCTAGGGCATGCTGAACTCTGATTCCATTTCTATCCTCTTCACTGTCATACCTCTCTAGAGAAAGAGAAGCAGATGGAGCTTGGTTCTGGCACAACAGAGGGTGGCCATAGCATCCATTCTTTAAATCCCATAGAAGAAAAAGACTGGTTGGGGCATCTTTCTGAGGCCATCTCACCTTCACTTTATCTCCAGGAAAAAGTATATTCACCGATGATTAGTTTTGAGGCAGACATTAGCTGTTAAGCTTAGGAAATCTTTGATGGAGTGCTCTTGTATATTTCATGGTAAGTAGTTTGTTTAACTTACTGGGTAATAAATATTTCTATGTTATAGTATATGAGGAGAGAGCTTTTTAATTCAAGTAATACTGGTATATAATCAGCTTTTTCAAACTTCTGTACATATCTGTGTATTATTTAAATGCAAATCAAGTATCATGTATATATGTACTTTATTTTCTATTAGCTATTTTTTCATAAAACCTGTACTTTGAGTTTTCTTCTAACTAGAAATTTAAGTTTCTCCAATTTATATATACATACAGGAAATATTAAAGAATGAGAAACATAGAGAAGAAATTAAAATAAAAAGCCAAGATTTTTATGAAAAAGGAAAATTCCTTAGTAAAGAAAGCAATGAGGAGCTCTTGGCGCCACCAGCTGAAACTCAGATTAAAGGGCATGCATCTGCTCCGTACTTCGGAAAGGAAGAACCCTCAGTGGCTCCCACCAGCACTGGTAAAACCTTTCAGCCAGGATCTTGGATGCCACAAGATGGCAAGAGGCACAATCAGTGAATGTAATGTGTAAAATCATTTCATTTACATACATGTGACCATTTTAACAAATAAAAGAAGTAAAAAGTTATGTTGTATTTTCTGACTGCACAATAGTTCTCTATTCTATTAAGCTTAAGAATTCATTTTCAGTGTGCATAAGAAATGTGAGATTATGGACTATATCAACCTAACTTCTTTTAGACTTAAATCCTTCCTTAGATTTAGTTCTGGGTTTATGATCCTGTTTTATTCCCTTTGTTGGATTGTTCCCTTAAGAAGTATCATGTAGCTGTAAATGCTCAATACATCATGAATCCTTATGATCATTTAAGAACCAGCTAAGGTATATCTTAATAGAAATAAGGATAAATATATGTGAGCTCTCCTAAATGATCATATATAAAAGAAAAATAATGAGAAGACTCCTATTTCTGAAGAGGCACTCTAAAAGATTCTAAGGAGTAATCAAGAACATGAATTTGGTTAAAACATTTTGAGGCTAAGATAATGTAGTTGATAAACAACAATGAAAAAAGAACCACAACCCCCTTGATGAGTAGATGGGACTAAAGCTAATTTATGGATTGAGGCTGGAGTTTGAAGACGAATTAGGACCAATAAAAGGAGAGAAACAATCACAAAAAAATATGGAAAAACAGTAAACAGAGAAGTGGTACAATAGCAAAGTCCGGTGAGATTAAAAATTGCTTTGAGAAAATGGAAATAGGAGAGTTCTACAAAAGCGATTCCACTGATGATGGGGATTCCATGGCTTGTATATTGAAGAAAAATATAGATGGATGACAATGTTAAAACACTGACTTTACACAAAAGTATCTTTCAAGGGTCATACATTTTCTGAAGTGCACAACCAAGTTTTCGTTGCTAATTAAAGTTCTAACTAATACAGAGTTCTTCTCACAGTGTTTGGAATTATAAAAATAGGCACTCAATAAATATGTACTTAATAAATGACCCCAAATTTAATGCTCTGAAAAATATAAGGAAATTGTAACACCTAGTTAAGTGTTACAATGAACTCCTAAAAACAAAGGGTTAAGGTTTTTACTTAATAGATGGTAAAAATTTTTATTGCTTAAGAAATAAGCCACAGAAAAATACAACTATAGAATATTATATTAAAACAAGTAACCAAATGTCATCACCATAACATACTTATTGAATGACAAAAACAACCCCTAAGTGATCAGGTTAACTATTCTGTCTTTACATCATTACAAAATAATATTATATTTTACCATAGAGGCAAAAAAAGAACTAGGCAATATAAAAAGAGGTAAAATTTGTAGTATAATTGGTTGTAAATTATGATGTTCTTGAATCCTGGATATCAGGAAAAATGTAAATGTTCACATATATTAGAATATTTCTGCTGTCAAATTCACATTAACTTATTAATTATATTCTATACACATCTTTTATAAATGTTTGCCATATAGCCTGTTTATAGCTATCTTAACACAACAACTAACATTAATTTTAATTTTTACGGTTCTCATTTAAAATGTTTTAAATAAGCAGGGGGGAAAAAACCTTTAGCTGAGTACTTGTGAGAAAATACCTTATGTTATAGTAAGATTATATTAGAGTATGCACTTTCAAAGTGGTTTTGACAGGTGGGAATGAAGTTTGTAATAATCCATCCACACTCCTTTCCTCAAGGCTAACAATTTTAGGTTGTCTGGTTACACTGTTGGGTGGTATCAGAACAGAGTTAAATGTCCTATGTAAAAATTGAACTACAATCTTGGCCTAATTGTCTTTTTTTTATACTTGGCTTTTAGGACTGGCATGTACAAGCAGAATTAAAATATTGTTACTGTTGCGACAATCAGAGTTCCTTTAACACACACCTCTAGGTCCTTATCACTAATGAAATGAATTTCAACTCAGTGAATATGAGAAATATTCATTTATTAAAAGTACGTTATGAGGTAGATGGGTCAAGCCTACTACTTGCTAACCACGTAGAGATGATGATATGTACCCCTAAGGGGTGGGCGGGACATGGGTTACAGCCAGGGAGGACAGAGAACTGTAACCCCTGGGGAAGGAGAGGTCTGCATTATATTAGGGCCATGATGGGTAGTTACAAAGGCAAGTGAAGTCATTTTGATTGACACTTGCCTACTACATAACTCTGCCTAGTGCTCATGTGCTTACCCAGAATTGTCTGTTATAGATTCATGAACTTCTAGGCGTAAACATAGTATTATAATGAAACAAAATTGTTGGCAATTTAGGGTAGTACCTTCTGCAGACTTCTGTAGCTGGATTAGGCCAGCTAAGATTATGACCCTCCTTTCCTTTGTCTCTGGGATGCCACACCCTACCAATAGGGTGTTCTTTGGGAGTTCTAGGCTAGGTCCCTATTCCTTTGTTCCCCTGTTGCTCATGTCTGACTAGCTACCTAACAGTATTAAAATATTACAGTATAAAAATATGATGTTAAGATATATTTTAATATATTTGGGGTATTTATATTTTAAATGAGTGTTTTTCCATCTCTTCCAGACTTAAATTTATGGAGCTTTAATTCCAAAAGATGTTTGTCTTCTAGGCTAGGTCCCTATTCCTTTGTTCCCCTGTCGCTCATGTCTGACTAGCTACCTAACAGTATTAAAATATTACAGTATAAAAATATGATGTTAAGATATATTTTAATATATTTGGGGTATTTATATTTTAAATGAGTGTTTTTCCATCTCTTCCAGACTTAAATTTATGGAGCTTTAATTCCAAAAGATGTTTATTTTTAAATAATTTAATATATGCATTACTTTTTCAGAGGTAAATCCTTCCTGATTCTTATGCCTCTACAATACATGCATATAGCATATTTTTGTTTTTATTAATAATGGGCTTATTACATTATACCAACTGTTCCAATATAGGAAATGTTAGCTGTTGTGTTTACTCATACAAATCTAGCTATGTCTTGAATATTTGAAGTTAAAAATCAATAAAAGTGGAGAAAATTTTCCCATTATGCTATCCTTTTCCATTCCTTTTACTAACAGATTTTGACGGTCATTTATCAGTTTTGAACCAATACCATTACATTGTTTTTAATGCTGTCTCATTAACCACACCATTTAAAATGTAACTTGGATTTGTTTAGACCAGGCTTTCTTAAACTGTGTGTTCTTTAGGGAAAAGTAAGGTGAGAAGAGTATGCGATACTTAAAAGACCCCAAGAAATCATACAGGAATTAATCCTGTTTTACCTTGTTTCCCACACCTGGTATTTGAACATGGAATCCCTTTTAATGTTTGAGAAATGCAGAATTTGTCCTTATAATTTACTTCAGATATGAAATAAATGAGAGTGACCCTATAACCAATTACAAACATAAAAGCGGTCATTCCTAAATAGGAATCAAACTTTCTCTAACTTAAAAGCAAATGAGGTGTAAAGCGCCCCTTGCCACTTTACTTCATAAGAAGGAATAGGTGAGAAACTGTTAATTGTAATTTATCTCACACTGGGTTTCCATTTCATAGCTTCCTAAGCTTATTTCCAGTTTGCTTAGTGTAACTTCAAGAAATAAAAGTAAAAACTACCCTTGTACATCTGGTACAGTAATAATACCATGCTGGAGTTAATCACATGGACACTATGGATCAAATTCTGACAAATTTTGGCGGGGTGGGATGGGGAAGAAGGTAAAATGTTTGTTACAGGTGGCCCGGTTTTTTCCCCAAAATCAGACCAAAAAAATGGTAATTGATTGTATTCTCAGTTCAGAAAAAAAAAAAAAAAACATAATTAAATAGGTAATTTTTAAAAGTAGTAATCTGAATAATAGTAAATGGGAGTCTTTCAACAATAGTAGTATTTGTGACAATGAGAAGACTGATTTTTCTAAAGAATCCCAAATCTCACAATAGTCTCAATTTTAAATCCCACCCTCACCCCAGACACAAAAACACACAGACAAATATTATAAAACCTTGTTGACCTCAAATGTATAAAAAGGCTCCATAAATGTTGGGAAAAACTGAAGAAGCAAATGGCATATGCCTAAGAAATATAAAATTTGCATGTTAAGACAACAAAAATTATAGAAAAACAGATTTCGGTTAAATAAATACCTTTAAATTATCACAACCAATGGAACTACAGCTTTACTAGATAAGCATTATGGTGAATATATCTTTTGCTTTTAGTACTTTTACTCTAAAATGTGGCCATAAGCAAGATATATGTATATATATATTCCTTCCGTGAACAGCTTGATAGCAGAAACCCAAAAGCATTTTAGATATATCTTAACTTAGTTTTTCTTAAACTGGGCTCTGCAGACCCATGAGGGTTAGTAGGTATATCTAAAAATTATTTTAAAGTTTTACTTTAACTTCAATACAAAAAGCATATCCTAGATCACTTGTATAACTCATATCTAAACATTGAATTATTTCTGTACCTAGGGTTGCAATGTGTTGATTACAATGGCATCAATTAGGAACTGGCAACCTAAAATAATAAGTGTTGTTGTTCAAACAAGTCCATAAACATTCTCAGGGGTCCTTAGGTTCTCATATTTGAGAAACATTGCCCTTGACTTTTACAAATATGCTTAGCTATAAATGAAATTCATAACCCTTTGAAAAGTCTAACTTGCATAGCACACCTAATTTGTATTTAATTATCCCCTCCTAAAAAAACAAACAAAAAAAACCAAAAAAACCAGGACCTCCTTATAAAAGTAACAAATTTATTTCGATATCTAGTTTCATTTTTAAATAGAAGCTGTTAGATAATTTTTGTAATTTAAAATTCATGATCAGAGGTGAGGAAAACATTAATAAGCTGTTAAATACTGACAGCAAGTAAAATTATTGGACCATGCATTTATAAAAGCCATTTTTAACAGTAAAAAGTTCCAGTTATACTATTTAATTGAAATATCTATTAGCTTATTTCTAACATTCTCATTGACATAATTTATCTTTTTCACCCAGTTACTACTATGCTAAACAAAATTTTTCCAAATGTTAAGACTTTCTTTACCACTTATGAAATGTGACTTATTGAGTTCCTTAAAAGAAATTTGAAATTTTAATGTTCATCATGAACTTGTTTGATCAAAAAGTATCAGACATAACTACCATGAGTTAAAACAAAAAATGGAATAAAAAGTAAAAATGGCAGCTATATAATTAGCAAATTATCAGATAGGACATTTTAACTATTTCTCATTTCTGCTTAGCACAAGTTAGAATAAACTGGTTCCAAAGTACTACAAGGTTTGGCATTTTTACTGCAAGCTTTACTCTACTTAGCATCTCATAAGAAAAAGGCAGTGTTCATCAGTACAAAAATTGTTATATCGGGTAGGTGGTATTCTACATTGTCAAGAAAATAAGATAATTCTTTATAAAATTAGACTTTAAAACTGCAGAATATGTGATAACTTACCAGTATCTCAAAGGCTAAAATGAGAAAAATGCAGAAAATAGAAGTACTCGATTATTTTGAGAAAGCCAAAAATGATTCTAAAGCAATAGTGATAAAAGATATAATTAATACACTGTATCTCTCTTAAGCCAAAGTACACTTTTCACCTCAGGACAATTCTGATTTTTACATTCTGAATTTCCTTTGTCCAGAACAGGACCCCATTTTAAGCAATTAATTGAACAGAGTTCATAATCTAAAGTCATTTTTTTTTCTTCAGGATGTTTACATTTCCTTACATACGATGCAAAATGGCAAATGACTAGGTTGGTTATAAAGAAATTTGTAGTACAACAAATGCCAACTTACAATAACTATCAACAGACTTTTACACCAAAGCATAAAAGTTGCTACAGTAGAGGTCAGAACTAACATGATTCTTCCATATGCTCAGACTTCATTTACTAAATACTGTCAGAGAATCCAGAAAAGCCTTAGTGGGTCCTTCCAAAGCTGCACAATTTTCCAAATGATTTTACTCTGGTTGCAGAGCCTGTTCATTCCTTCAATCCTTTTTTAGTCGTTTAGCTTTTGCAATATTTTCTTGTCGTTTTTGTTTCTTTTTTTGCTCCTTTTCCCTGGCCTCAATCATCTTGGCCAATTTCCAAGAGAGTACAGCACTTGCTAGAAACAATGGAGTAAGGGCCAAAATAACTGTTGTAAGGAAGCCATATGGATCCTTTGCAGCCCATTCCACAACGTACTCGGCCCAAGCCTTTATATCAAACATCTTTATAGCGGTCTTAGAAAAGGGGAGCTGGGAGGAGAGAACAAGAGAAAAGACAAGTGGTTAATCAAATTTTCAAAGTTATACAATCGGTTAACTCAGAATTCCATTATCGCTCATTAGTTTTTAAAAGTATTAAATAATACTATTTTAATATAGACTAATATCCCCAGTTAAGAATAACTCAACTAGGACAACCAGAAGAGTGTCATTTAAAAGATGTGAAGGTATAGAAGATAACCATGTGGACTCTGTCATAAGGACTATGCATTCTCACACGCTTCCTATATTCAAGACAAACTTTATTTAGCAGCATACTTGGATAAGGACCTTGAGTTTTATGCATTCATTCCAGGAAACAGCTGACTTCCATTTGTCGTTTATTTGACATAGCCTTAGTACTATTAAGTACTAATTAACAAAAATACAAATCGTCAAATTTAGTGTTTGAAAAGGACAAGCTAGAGTATGTGAAATGCTTGGAGAAAGAGAGGTAATGGCCATTCCCAGGGATAAAAAGGAAAGGAAGTCATAACACCCACATTCATATACAGATATAAGCAAAAAGTGACATGCTATTTTATTCCCTTTCAGCTCTGAGGACTCTTACTTGAAGACATAATTTAAAAAATGAGAATGTATTTAATTATGAGAAAACTAACCAGAACAAGTGCCATGCATTTAGTTCTATTTTGAGTTGGTAAAGGAGGGCTCTCTGACAAATGAGGACAGTGTGAAATTAAGTGAAATTGTCTATTTTGCCCTAGAGGCTTTTCAACCTTTCTTGTTTGTGTCAACCTCTATTCAAAATGCAGAATTAGAATTTCTGGGTAGGAATGGGTGTATATACGGTCACTTACAATTTCAGCTGGGATTTAAAAAATCATCTACCTTATGCTTCAGTTGTGATCTCTAACTTTGTCCTGGGATTATTAGTGAGCCAATTACAATTTCAGATGACCCCTGGTTGGTTGCTGTCTTCTTTAGCTCTACTATACACTTCTGAGAGAAGGTTTAAATTCTATATACTGGAAGGGTTGAAAAGAATAGATAAAAAAATAAAAAGTTTAAGTCACAATTTTCAAGGTAATTATAATACAACTTTAAATGGAAAATTTCTAAAATCTATATCTTCGATCTATAAATGACATGTAAAATTGCAGGGCACATTATAGACATTTAATAACTATTTCTCTCTAATTTGAAGAATTATTACAATTGCAAATGCCCTATAAGAAAATACTAATTACTGTAGATCTTGTAGTTTAATAACTTGTTTCAACAATAAATTTATGAAGCACAGTTACATATAAAATGACTAGCTCACTGATGTTACAGCAAATGTCAACTATAGGATTAGGTACATAATTACAAAATCGAACACCTCGCCTTACTCTTTAATGATTAAATCATTAAAGAACAATTCATGTTCATAGAAAAATCAGAAGAGAAAACCAAAACAAAAATCACCAAAATCCCATCTCAAGAAAATTTCTGCCTGGTTTTAATTATATACTACGGTTTCTTCCAATTTTCAACGAAAGACACATTAAAGTGCCTAGGATATTGTTAAATATCCTAAGCCCACCTCCCCACTCCCCAAATTCATAAGCCCACTCACAGAAATCCGTTTTCAACTTCTCCAGCCCAGTAATGAATTAATACAGAATTCAGAGATAAGCAAAAGAACTTTGCAATGAAAAGTAAAGCGGGAGTGAAGGGCCCGGTTCATGACAAAGTTTTAGCCATTAACACACAAAAAGTAGTGATCGTCCACAGCCACAGACTTCCCGTGCGCCTCTCCGGACGAGATCCGCGCCTGAAGTTGTGGGTGACACAGCACTCCACCGCCATCCGCACTTCCGTTCCCTGCTTACGTTTCCCCTTGCTCATTCTTCCTTCGCTACCCCACCCGGCCGGCGGACCCTAGGGGCCCTGTTCAGCCGACCCTGGGCCTTGGCGTGTGCGGGCCCTGCGGGGCTCACAGAGCGGGCGGCTCCGGGATTCCCAGGGTCGGCCCCGCCACACCACACGCCCCCGGCGCTGAGGCCGCCTCTGCTGGGCACGAGGGCAAAGCTACCCCCGCAGCCGCCACCAGCCTTCCCTACATCGCACCCAGGACCTTGCACTCGGACCCCTACTCGCAACTCACCGTCAAGCCGGAAGCAGGAAGGCGGAAGCCCCAGCTTGGCCGCCCCGCCCACAGGTCGGCCCCAGTCTGGATCCGGCCTGAGGAAGTCGAGGGGCCAGTTTCCGGCTGCGCCATTACTCCGTGGGTCCTGGGACCTCGATTTCCAGGACGCGGGGCGGGGGGCGGGGCACCGCTGCGGTTTCCGGGGAGCGGCAGGTGAGGCCACGCGGGGTCGCCGCCGGGGCTGACCTCTGGCTCCGAGCGAGGCGCTCCCTGCCGGGGTTGGCGTGGAAGCGCGATGGGCACAGGCCTCTAGGAGCGGGTCTGGAACCACCGAGGGCCCGCTGCCTTTGTCCCGGAGCCAGCCGGGAAACAGCTCCCGCCTCTGCTAGAGACAGTTAGTGGAGGGCCAGGGTGGGTGAGGTCTGTGGCCCCCTGGAAACCAATAAGCGGCGGCAAGAAAGGAGTTGGTCCCCACAAATCGCCCAAAGTCAAGGTGAGGGTCACACAACGACTCCTGAAGGATTCTGGCGAGTACCTTCTGGTTCACAACCCCCCTTGCCCCTCTCATCTTATTGTTGGACAGAAGTTAAAGACTCACCTAGAGACAAACAGCTGGACCGAGGTGGATGGATGCACTGAAATCTTATTACTAAGGGAAAATGCAGCCATACTGTGTGAAGAGGGCTTGTTGTTGTTTGCTTTTAATTTAAGAACCTAACTCATTTCACAAAATAATGATTAATATTTGCCCAAAGTAAACGATAAATAATTAAACTGTCTAGGCATAGAGTTCCCACAGAGGTACTTTCAATACACAAATAAAGGGATGCAAAAGTCAACAAGCAGAAGGAGTGAGTTAATATTTTCTTCTAATCTACAGGAACTGCGAGATTAGCTCTGGTTTGGTTGGTGACCAAATTTTGTGATTGCTTGCACTGAACTGCTCTGTTTGACTACTGTAAATGTTGCAAGACCTCTTCACTGTTGTATGCCAAATAAAGCAGGGTTTTGTTCTTGAAAGACTGTAGAATGTTCTCTTTGAGAAGCAAGCTGTGACATGTATAACTAGTTTAGGTATAACAACAGTAACTATTATTTACCAGGGAACAGGCTTTTGGCACATAATCTAATGACCTAAAATACTGTTCTTTGGGCACTTGTTAATGTTTGTATGTTGTATTAGCAGCAGTTGTTTTCTTACTCATTCTTGTTTGAAAACTTGGACGATGGTTTCAAAGCTTGTACTGCTTGGACCTAGCCTGTACCTGTAGTAGCCAGAAAAAGCAGACTCAGTCACTGGATTGTGTGTACTGAAAACTTTATTTGCTAGAAGTAACATTATGTGATTTAAAAAAGCTTGCCCAAATAGTAATTTGGGGTGGGGGATCAATTTATTTTAACATCCTTCATTCCAGAGGCCAAGGTGTGTGGGTTTTAAGTGTGGAGAGATAGTGTTCCCAATTACCACCTCCCCATTAGTTTACTCTGTTGTATCCCTCATTAAACACATACGAGTCTTGGACCAAAAGAAAAGGCACGTAAGGAGGAAGTCTCTGTAGCTCTTTGGCTCTAGTGTAGACCATGCATTCACAGTCTTAATATTACTGAGCCAGTGTCCAGTTCCAGTTCCAGCCACAGGTGAGCTCCTTGTTGCAACCTCATTAAACATTGGCTTAATGAGCAGTGGTGTCAAAATTAGTTCTTTCTGTAGTGAGACTCTTAGCTTGTGAGTTGAGATTCACTTGTGTTTGGATCTGTGTGCTCTGATAAGTCATTCTGAGTCTGTTTCCTCTTCTGTTTGTGGAGAGCGTACATTATCTCTGGTGTTCTTTCAGCTTTAAAATTCTGTCGGACTGGATATGGCCATTTTTCTGACTTACGTTTCATAAGCAGCAGCAGAATAAGGAATTTAGTTGAAACATCATAGCCAGTTTTCTTAAGGTTTTATTCTTTATTTGAAAAGATTCTTAATCGAGTTTTAATTCTCCCTCAAATGTCTTTCAGAATACCAATTTAGAATAACAAGGAAATAAGATCTGCTTGTATTTATTTTTAAGAAATAAAATCTTACCATTCGTGTAGCTTTAACCAAATTAACTAAACCTTACACTAATTAACTAATTAATAATTTCTGTGTTGCATATCATACCACCAGCCCCATTCATACTAGTTACTCTGCTGCAATTATATTTTGAAAATGGAGTCTTATAAAATTCAAAGTTTTTTTTTCTCTTAAAAAGGTAATTCCTATTCTTTGTCATTAGTTTGGTTTAAAAGTATTTTTCCCTTGGATGGTACAAAGTTACAGTTCACTGACTCATGTCAAAATTGTAAATGAGTGAAACCTGAATAAGGTTCTGTTATAATATTCTAGATTTGACTAAATATTTTGAGGGCTTTCCTACCTGCTCAACATTTTGTGCTTATTTCTCTGTAGTAACACTTCACATATTTGACTTATTTTGATGGAAT
>NW_006431912.1:2526742-2531672 GCF_000325575.1 Pteropus alecto
TAAGTTTTAATTGTGAGTGTTTTTCTTCCATAAAAACACAACACAAGTACATTTCTTAATGGGCATACTTATGTGATTAAAAAAAGTCATAATCAAGTTTTAGTGATATTTGGAAGATCATAGTGAAGAATAATAATTTTTTAAAGCTATTTATTGAGTTCTGACTATGTACTGAAAACTGGATTAGATGCTCCATCTATTGCCACTAACTGAGACTGAACAACCCCACAGGTTAGTATTCTTATACCCATTTTACAGTTAAGGAACCAGAGACTTAAAAAGTAGAGCAGGATTCTAAACACATCTGCAAAATCTCTACTCTTTTTTAATGTCCAAAGACTTGGCAAAAAATGCCAGTTTAATAAAATGAAAGTATGTTTCTTGATTCTATAATCGTCACTTCACTAATGATCACGACTAAAATCTTCCTAATACTTCACAATTGCCTATTGCCCAGGTGGTGGCAGTATGTCTCAAAGAGCTGTTGAGGTACAGAAGGTTTTCTTGAACCTTGCTGGTTGATTTGCCTCTTCATCTCACATACGCGACCTGTCTACCAACCTCTAAATTCTTTATCATC
Source organism: Pteropus alecto (assembly GCF_000325575.1). Taxonomy (NCBI): domain Eukaryota; kingdom Metazoa; phylum Chordata; class Mammalia; order Chiroptera; family Pteropodidae; genus Pteropus; species Pteropus alecto. The sequence goes on from NW_006431912.1 coordinate 2,527,323, forward strand.
CCTTTTCACTGTTAGACCAACCGATCAATGATTCACTACATCTTCCATCCTCTCTTCAGCCTCATCTGAATGGGTCATACTCTGCCAATTTTCTTTTAGTCTGCTTTGCCTACAAAGCATCACCAAATTATTATTTTCTAGGAAGTTTGTGTAGGCCTATCTGATAACAACTTTTTTTCAAATATTTTCACCCATTAAAAACAATTTGACAGAAACACATCCTAAACTAAATAATTAGCTAATATTATAAAGTACTAGTTTATATTAGAAGGCATACTTCTTAAAAACTTATGGGGTACACCAATTAAGAAGGTAATGAAATGCTTTTAAAAGATAGAATTAGTCTTCACAATAAGAACAGGAAGATTCAGTAGGGAACAGTGCAAGGATATCTAATGCAGAAGGAATGCATGTAAATATGTAGCAGAATAGTTAAACCTACTTCAGTCAAAAATTGCTTGGAACATTATTCTCATATCTTTGCAGGGCTATTGCCTTCCTCCTCACAAAAGGCCTCTCTACCCCTATCACTTTTATGTTTTTCACAGAACTTCAATTTGACATCTTATTTGTTTCCAAGTTTATTGTCCATATTTCCCATAAGAATGTAAGCTATATGAGATCAGTTACCCCAGATCTAGAATATTGTTTCAAATAATTGATTCCAGGATATAGCATTGATACTTACAAATGAAATTGTTTGTGTTTGAACAAATCATAGAAAAATCTAAATTCTGGGAATTTGTGAAGCTCGTATTAAAGTACCAAACTGTTTCAAAAGTATTAAGAGATGCTCTAGTAAGAAGAGGCCTAAAGATTAGCAAATAAGATGTTTGAGGAAAGGTAAAAATAATGTGGTTAGCTTGTTAATGAAAGAGGACTAGTTGCTTAATGATTTCCAAGCTTGTAAAAGTATGGACAAGGAACATAGAGATTCATCTGAAGACCATGAAAGGAATTAAGATAAAAGGAATTAGTCTTAGGCTGTAGGTGTTAAGATTTAAGATAAGATCAAGCTCCACTAGAAATCTAAACAGAGATCTTTGAAAATGGGTTATAAGCATATATGCAGGCTAGATGCCCTCTCTAGATATTTTCCAGCTTTATGATTCCCAATTCAGATTACAGGAGAAATACTGAACTTAGATAGCAGATGCTTTAGTTGACTATTCCTTGCTGCCCCTGGCCGTTTCCATGCATTTTATAAACATTTCAGTGTGTTTGAACACAGCCAATCCAGGTGGTTATATAAAATACTGCTTTGGGTAGTTTATAATTTTTTTTTTATATGATACTGAAAATTGGATGTTTCTGCTTTTTAACACCGAAACTGTTTACCTTTATAATTCTGTATCTCCAGAATGTATTATCCATGTGCTTGCAGCAAACTACATCCCTGTAGTTAGAGGGCACACCTTTGAAGGGGTAAAATTTCCAGCAAATTCTTCCAAAGCCTTGGATTGCAGTCCTGTTAAAATTGTGAGACACTAAGCTTTCCTGCCGAATCTAGAGGTTCAGTTATTAGGCCTGTCCCTAAATGAAGTAATTATATTAGCCATGTCAAGTCACCTTTTATTTCTGATGGGGGGACCTCCTAGCCATTAAATAAGAATTGCTGCTTAATTGGGAAAACTAATCTATATATAAGAATTCTTTGGTGTAAAAGCAATACATATTGCAAAAGCAGCCCCTAGCACCATCACCTTCACTGAGTAGTGTTTTAATGATACCTTCCAACTTCACTTAAGCAAGTTACTTGAAGTAACCATATAAAACATTTCAGCCGTATTTGCTGTATTATCAAGGACATTGTTCTTTGTGTCAGTGCCCTTTATATAAAATCTCGTGTAAGATATTTTAGAATGTGATTCTAAAAAAGTTTTGGAAGCCACTTAAAAATTTTTATTTTATTTTTAAATTTATATTAATTAGAGTTGACATGCAATATTATATTAGTTTCAGGTATACAAAATAGTGACTATATATTTATGTACCTTACAAAGTGATCACCCTGATAAGTCTAGTACCATCAGACACTACACATAGTTATATTATTGACTACATTTCCTATGCTGTACTTTACATCCCCTTGACTACTTCTATAACTGGCAATTTATACTTCTTAATCCCTTTCACCTTATTCACCCATCTCTCCAAACCCCCTCCATCTGACAACCATCAGTTTGTTCTCTATGAGTTCGTTTCTGTTTCGTTTGTTCATTTATTTCTCTTTTTAAATTCCACATGTAAGTGAAATCATATGCCATTTGTCTTTTTTCTGACGTATTTCACTTAGCATAATACTATTTAGTTCCACCCATGTTGTCACAAATGGAAACATTTCATTCTTGTTTATGGCAGAGTAATATTCCATTGTATATATGTATTATATTGTTTTTATCCATTTGTCTGTCAGTGGACGCTTAGGTTGCTTCTATGTCTTGGCTATTGTAAATAATGCGGCAGTGAAAATAGGGATACATCGATTTTTTTAAATTAGTGTTTTGGATTACTTTGGATAAATAATTAGAGTGGAGTTGCTGGGTCATATGGTAGTTCTATTTTTAATTTTTTGAGAAACCTGCTGTTTTCCATAGGAGCTGGATCAATTTACAATCCCACCAACAGTGCAGAAGGGTTTCCTTTTCTCCACATCCTCGCCAACTCTCGTTTGTTGATGTATTGATGATAGCCATTCTGACAAGTGTGAGGTAATATCTCATTGTGGTTTTAATTTACATTTCCCTGATGATTAGTGATGTTCGGCATCTTTTTATATTTCTGTTGGCCATCTGTATGTCTTCTTTGGAGAAATGTCTATTCAGGTCCTCCGCTCATTTTTTAATTGGATTGTATGGGTTTGGGGTAGGTAGATTTGATGTTAAGTTGTAAGAGTTCCTTATATATGTTGCATATTAACGCCTTATTAGATGTTCATTGGTGAATATCTTTTCCCATCCAGTAAGCTGTTGATGGTTTCCTTTGCTGTGCAAACACTTTTTAGTTTGATGTAGTCCCATTTGTTTATTTTTTCTTTTGTTTCCCTTACCCAAGGAGACGTGTCAAAAAATATATATAACTGAGAGCTATGTCAAAGAGTTTACTGCCTATGTTTTCTTCTAGGAGTTTTATGGTTTCAGGACTGGAAGTCACTTTTTGATAGTAAGAATTTTACCTCTCTTTGATTTGACTGTCAGGAAGCTCAAGAGCCAAATTTGAAATTCCTGTTTAACATCCATCCTGACCTGCATACTTATATTTCTTTTTAAATATATTTTTCCTAGGGCAGGTATCTTATATCTGTCATTATTATATATACTTATGTAGTAAAAGACCTCAAGTCTTTGGTGAAATAAGTCATGGCGTAGTTTGTGTGTAGATCAAGTGATTGAAAATCAGAACTTTACAAAGACTTTTGATATATAACAGGTAGTTATTTTCTAGTAAAATTCTTCCACTAATTCTAATTTTTATGTTTAAAGTCTTATAACCATATTTTTCATAACTAGGGAACATAGGCAATCATTGTTAGGAATTGCATCTCAAAGTCTAATTCTAAAAGATAGTTTGTGTTTTCAATAGCCCTTGGAGTACAGTGTGTATATTTGGAATCTGATTTAATTCAAAAATTTACTGGTGCCAAGCTATAAATATAGTTTCTTAAACCTTTACTTAGAGACATATCATAGTCCCAAATTCATAAATTGCTTTTGCTGAGTTTACAGTTTATGTTCTTAGGCTTTAAATCAGAAAGTGAAATCATCTGAAACTCAAAAACTCTGTTCTGATTCACATATGTCCTCTTGAAGTATAAATAATAGTGATGCATATGATGAGTTTCTGGAGGCTTTGAATTTGGAGTTTCCCTTAATTTTTAGTTTTGACCTTGATCAACTAATTTTCCATTCTCTGTAATAAGCAGATAAGAACCTGCTTTCATGAAAGTTGGACCAATGTTCTCTTGAGATTTTCATTTCTAGGTTTTAATATTCTGTTGTAGAAAACCATACTGCAGTTGTAGACTTGTATTATTAATGAATATAGGCGTATAGCAATGTGATTTAATCACTAGTTCTAGGTTCATATTTGATCTTGTTATGTGGACCAAAGAAATCATTTAACATTTCTGTGCCCAGGATCCCATGTCCAAAACATAGAGTTCATAATACCTTTTTTTTGTAACACTAACTAGTTAATGATTGGACATGTAGCTTTCTTCTAATAAAAGCTTGTATTCTCAAAATTCATTTGTAAGTTGATTGTTGGGAGGCTACTTAGATCCCCAGGAAATTGTGTTATAAATAGTGGTTAAGTTCTTCATTTAACCTCTAAATACCTATTTGACACACA
>NW_006431912.1:2531708-2565248 GCF_000325575.1 Pteropus alecto
GTGCCTCTGCAAAAATAGTAGATGATTTTCAATACTAGTAGTAAAATAGTAAAAATTAAATACATTTCGGTTGCCTTGTACCATAGTAAGATTTTATAAAGAATGATGGAAAATGAACTTGTCTAAGTCCATTTCTTTTCAAATTTTTATATTCTAAAAGGTACGAATGCTTTGACAGCACCTTCTGACCATCTTACCATATATGCAGAGTGATACATCTTGCCGTATATGCAGTCCTGGAATCACTGTTTCTTGCAGCTGTTATCAAATCTGCTAAACACTTTTAAACTACAGGAAACTAAAGTTACATATGAGTCTATAAATCATTCACGTGTGTATGCAGTGCATATGGAATATATTCATGTACATTAATCTGATGTGCTCCTCTCCCACTTTATTGTCTATAGAATGAAGTACAAACTCCTTAGAGGAGACTAATGATTCTCTGGCCCAACCTGCCATATAAATCTTTGACATGATAGAAGACCATTTATTTCAGACCTCTGCAGCTCTAAGACATGTCTTAGTGCAGTGGTTGTAGCGTAGTCTCTGGAACCAAAGTACCTGGTTTGAATTCCAGCTCTGCTAGATAAGGAGGTGGCTATGAGGTGCATTACCTCACAGACCTGCACCGCAAGGAACTTGATTGAGGAAAGGCCCAGCTGCTGTGTTGGAATTCATCACTACATTTGTGCCGAGATCTTGCTGCTTTCACAGCTCAATGACTGAGCATGACAGAACTACTAAGACTCCTGGTGGCCAACTGGGGCTCAAGGACTCCCCCCAGTTGCCTTGCCAAGCCTGTCTTAGAATATGTGGTAGTCTAGGACACTTCCACCCAACCTTCCTTCCCTCTCTCTCAGTTAGGGATCAGAGTTCCATCATGGGGTGACAATCCACTTAGTCTTGTCCACTTCCCTTCCCATTTTCTCTCACAGATATTTCCCTTAATAAAAATCTTACACGTTTAATCCCATCTTGGCTTCTGGGATAGTAAAATTGGAATTTGGGACAGGCTCATCCATTACTGGACATGAAGATCCCACCCTGGTTGGTAGGTGGGGCTGGTTGGTAGGAGGGGCACTCATCACCCCTGGCTTAAGGTTACAGGTTAACTTATAAAGATTTCACCAGTGTTGACCTGGGACAATGTCCCAGTGGAAGGGCGCTGTGGTAGGCGTGATGATAGAGGTATTTTAAAAATGTGAGGAATAGTACCTACAAAGACAACAGAGTCGGCTGATAACTGCTAAGTTGTATTAAAGCACTACAGTAGAAAAATGAGAAATGGCTGCTAATAAGCAGTTACTAGCTCAGTGTGAAAGCTGGAGAGCCTCTGTGGTAACTTATAAAGACATGTTTATCGCTTACAGTGGAAGGACAGACTCAGTTGAACCGCAGACTGAAAAGCTCGCCAATCGTTGGAGTCCCAGAGCTCCAGTGATATTTGAGCATTGAACGTTTAGCCAAGGCAGGTCTGTTACTGTGAAGGTGGGGAAACCTAGGATCCTAAACATGGGATAAGGTCATCTGAATGGATGTCCCTGCTACTCTCTCTAGACCCTTAAGGCTTGCAGAGGTAGCCTTTTTCCAGTGCAAAGTAGCTTTGTTTACTGTGCTGGAAGTTGCTACAGAAGCCTCTTGCCCACAAGGCAATAGCACACACCTTCCCTATGCTGCCCCACCTTCTTTCTGGCTACCAAGCCAATAACTAACCAATAACAGAGCCAATAACTGGGTTAAATCCCAGCGAAGGAGACTGTTCTCCTAAGAATTTGCAAGTTTAACTGGCATGTTCTGACAGGAACCAGAGGAGGACTCTTGGGATTGGATTTTAAAGATGTTTGTTCAGAGGGGTCAGAAGTCGGATTGGATGAATAAGAATTCATTGACTTGGTATTTTCTCAGGTATGGAGTATATAACACTCTAGCAAGAATCCTGCTATAGACTGAATGTTTCTGTCTCCCCCAAATTCATATGTTCAAACCTAATTCCCAATGTGATGGTATTTGGAAGTAGGACCATTAGGTCATGAGAGCGGAGCCCTTAATGAATGGTGGGATTAGTCCCTCATAAAAGAAGCCCTAGAGAGCTCCTTTGTCCCTTCTACCATGCAAAGCACAGCAAAAAGACAGCTGTCTATGAACCAGGAAGCAGGCTCTCACCAGGCATCAAATCTGCCAGCACCTTGATCTTGGACTTACCAGCCTTCCAGAACTGTGAGAAATAAATGTTTGTTGTTTAAGCCACTCGGTCTGTGGTATTCTGTTCTACCAGCCAAAACTGACTAAGGCAGACCACAGTGGTGGGGGGAAACTCACTAATGTGATGACTTTTAGAAACGGGCATTGTGGAGGGCACAGCCAATTCTCAGCAAAGTGAAAAATGTCTGGGTTGCTCTGGCAGGTGGTAGAGGAAGGAAGAAAGAGGCTGAGGGAAGTGGACATGCTGGAATGGATATATTAAATAAGGCCAGAGGACCCAAAAGGATTATGCTCCATGAGAGGGCCCAGAGGATCTACCATTCACCCAAGGCCCTCAGGAAAGCACTGGTGAGAGCAGTAGCAGCATCACTAAGAACTTTGGTGGTGTCTCTTCTCTGCAGGCTAGGGATGGAGGTAGAAGTAGGGCCACAGAGTTGGCTTATTAACATCCATGAAAATAAGAGAGCCTGGAAGTAACAGAGGCCAGGTGGTGCTGCTGAACTGCCAGAAGCTGGAAGGCCACAATTACCATAATGACTGGGAAGGTCATTCTTGCAGCCACAGGAGCTTGACCCACAAGGAGTTGTGGAGACAGCTAATAGAGCATAGTCTCCCTGGGACAAGATGGGCAGTCCACCAGGGTGCTGGGTAGTCACTGCAATAAAAAGTCATGATCCAATGCTTGGGTCCCAGACCTAAGACAGTTTTCAGGGCTCCATGGCTATCTGTGCTAGTGACTGTACACTGGGGAAAGGGAGGAAATCAGGTGTTTCGAGGACTATTGGTCACAGAATCTGAGTTCATGTTGATATCTGGAAATTCTAAAATAGCATCACGGCCTTCCTGTTAGAGTGGGAGCTACCAGACCAGGTGTTCTGGCTAAAGTTAGTCTTGCAGTGGGCCCACTGGGTCCCTGGACCCACTCAGTGGTCATTTCCTAGTCCCCAAGTGCATAATTGGAATTTATACACGTGGCAGTTGGAGTAACTGCCACGTTAGGTCCCTGGTCTATGGAGTAGTTGTCATATTGGGGATTGCCAAATGGAACCCTCTGAAACTGCCCCCCAATGCCTGCCAAGATGATAAATCAGGTACAACATTGTATCCTGGGGGAATAATGGAGATTAGTGCTGCCATTTAGGACCTAAAGGATACAAGGGTGCCGGTCCCAATCCAATCTCTTTAATTTACTAGTCTAGCCTCTAAAGAAACTGTATAGATCCTGGGGTATGACCATAGACTGCTGCTGACTAAACCAAGTAATAACCCTGTTCACAGCTGCTGTTGTGTGCTGGACTCATTGCCATAACAGATTAATAAGGCCTCAGATACATGATATGTCATTGTATAGATTCATAAAGTTTCAGTGTTTCTAGAGGTCTAGTGGTCAGAGGAATGCCAGGACAACCCCTCTAACATGAAAGACAGGTTGCTGCCACCTGCAGCCCCTACCACAAAGAAAGAAGTAAAGCACTTTGCAGGCCTTGTTCCCTTCTGAAGGCCACACATTCCACAACTAGGAATAGTGCTCTCGCATAATAAATGACATAAAAGGCTGCCAGTTTTAAATAGAGCCCAGAGCAGGAAAGGGATCTGCAGCAGTTCCAGACTTCAGGGCAAGAATCCCTGATTGACACTTGGATCATATGATCTAGCAGACCATAGTGGTGTCCATGGTGGGAAAAGATAGTGTGTAATTTATGGCAAGTCTAGTGGGAGAATCACAACACAGGCCCCTGGAGTTCTACAGCAAGGCCATGCCATCTACAGCAGATAATTGTATGCCCATTGAGAAGCAGTTCTTGAGATGTAACTGGGCCCATAGAGACTGAATGCTCGACTGAAGGACACCAAAACCTACCCCTCCTCCCAACCCCTATCCAAGTGAAGGGCCGGTTTTTCTAACTCATCATTCCATCTATGTTTTCCAGTTGACGTTCTAATAAAAGGAAATGTTTTCATTTCTCCCCCATTCATTTATTTATAATAGATGGACTTATAGTTTCTTAGTTAACCTATTAAAATCCATTATTATCATTATTTATTTATATATTTTAGTTGTCCCAGATCTAACCAATGGGAGCCCCAGAATGTGTCCTGTTTGTGTCAGGAGCCCTGCTGTCATGTTCTCTTCATTCTTTGAGCCCTTTCTTTTTAGTACATGTTCCAAGTTCATCTTGTACTTCCCCTGCCCCAACCCTGAAATCAGTCATTTTTTCAAGGAACTCTGCTTTCTTTTCATGGAGAATGGTATTCACAAACCAAATTCTGATCGCTAAGTTTGCTCATTGCTACTGATGTGTCATTGCTTGTAGTCTCTCTCAGCAGGCAGATGCATAGGCAAATATCTGTATTTACTTCTATGTCTGTTAAAAATCATGGGTTTATACTGATACCTCCTATTCTAGTCTATCACTACTTTCTAGCTGGCCCTTTTCCATCTCGGTAACTCAACAGAAAGAAACCTGGCTGCCATTATTCTCAATATGTCTACTCATTTGTTTAAGCTAGATACAGGAAAGATAGTTGTAGAATTGCTAAGTCATGTTACTGTGAAAGGAAAACTTACCAGATTTTTAGGTGACATGTCTGTTTTCAACCTGTTCCTCAGTTTGGCAGCCATCTGAGCCATCTTTTAAGTAAAGTTAATAAATTAAAACTTAAGCCTCAAACAAGCGTGTCTAGACTACGAAAACTGGGTGTTTCAGGGAATTAATGTTTAAAGGGCTATAGAGCTTCAACAGTCCAGGTCATTAGCTTCAATCCTCGTGTTTGCTGTGACTCATAGTGGTTGACATAGAATTGTTTATGTTGGGTAATAATAACTGATCATGACTTTATCTTTCAGGTCTTAGTGCATATAATAAGAATTGCTACCTCAGCTGAAGGAAAGGGCAGATTTCCCCCCAAAGGTGCTGTTTAATCATTTTAAAAGCAAACTACAATAGATTGTTCATAAGTCATTTCCGCCCATGCTTAAAGTACTTACAGCACGATTTCTCAGTTACATCTTTTATAACCTTGTATTACAATCATATCATTTTAAAAATCACATCGGGCTTTACGAGCTACAAATATTTTTGAACAAATAGTTAGAAAATGATCCAAGGAAAAACATGCTATCAAAGGCAGTACTCAATCTGGAAGGCTAGCTCTTTCTGCAGCAAAAACATTGATTTGGGCGAGAGCATTTTATAGTTAGAATATAAATTAAAAGTTCAAGATTTTATGAAATGTGCTGTTGACATCAGGTTCAAGGATGCAAGTCATTTGTGCCTTAACAAGGACTTCTTTTTGCTTTTAGTACTTTGTGTAGTTTTGGTAAATATTGTTAAGCACTTTCAACTTGCCCTCCTAGCATTAAATGGTAAGATGTCCAAAGATAATGAATTTTTTATATCCATAGAATCTTTGGGGAAGGTTTAAATTTTAGTTGCTATGATCAGTATTCAATGTTGTCCAAAACACTGGCTTCACCCTCCAAAATGAGAGGTAAACCTAAAATTGTTTACTCTCACCAGCATAAAGTCAGTACATTAACTTGCCTATTTTTCTTGGTATTGTACCTTTAGATTTCCTGTTACCTGCCCTTCACTAGAAACAAATTTAATGTTAAATCCTTAAAGTGATCTGTTTTCTGTGAACTTATATAACTTGGAAAGTGTTTGAGTGAAGAAAGAGGAGCACTTTTAATCTTTGAAAAGCACACTGACCTAATTCATAAGGCCATGTGAAGGCTAGAGTTAGGCAATCTGATCTGCCTCGATATTATCTTGTCCAAATGGCCTTAAATGAATGCGTTTATAGTTAGATGAAACAACTAATGAAACAAAAAATTTAAATTATTAATAGAAAGTACACCTGTCAGTTTAGTTTTAGTTCATCTCTGTCAAAGCAGGTTGAATCAGTTTTACAAAGAAACCAAAGCATACTCCTAATGCTAAGACAGTCTCATTGGGATTCCTTTAAGGTAGCTTAATTTTTTAGCCAAGTATCATTAAGTGTCTGTGATAGGCAGCTTCTAAGATGACTCCTAATGATACCCACTTCCTGGATCCATGCCCTTGTATTATTTCCTCCCGTTGAGTTTGAGCTAGACCTAATAACATGTTTTTGATGAACAGAACATAGCAAAAGTGATGGGATGTCACTTCCAAAATTAGGTTACAGAAAGAGTCTGGTTTCCATCTTGTTCACCCTCTCGTGCTCACTTTAATGAAAGCCAATTGCCATGCTGTGAGCTGCCCTATGGACAGGCAGGGGAACTGAAGAGGGCTTCTGGCCAACAGTCAATGAAGAACTGAATCCTCCATAACCGCGTGAGTGAGCTTGCCGGCAAGCTCTTCTTCCCTGTCAAACCTTGAGATGATGGCAGCCGCTGCTGACACCCTGAATGCAGGCTTGTGAGAAACCCCGAGCCCTGCTGGTACCCAAATTCCTGACCAGGAGAAACAGATAATAACTATTGGTTGTTTTAAGGGGTAATTTGTTACTTAGCAATCCATAACTAATACAGTGTCCTGTCTGAAAAAAAAAAAAAAATCACAAAAGACCTTCAAACTTCTTTTCTCTCTCACTCTTTTTTTTTTTTTTTTTTATAAATAATTTAGCATAGTGGTTGGTTTTCACCCACTAAAAATTTTCAAATCGACAGGGAGTTTTAAAGAAATACAAGTGCCTGGGCTTCGCCCCCAGAAATTCTTTTTGAATGGGTCTAGGCCTCAGTATGTTTTAAAAGTTCTCCAAGTAATTATAGTGAGAAGATGAAGGAAGAATTACTGATTTAACATAAATAAATGTGTTAAGCCTCTTCCGAGTGGCAGGTGTAGGAGCTATAACACAGAATGAGATAGAGAGCTTAACCTTTATTCACAGATCAGCAAGAAGACAAACATGTAAACAAACTGATAACAATGTGGCAAATGCTCCAGTAGAGTTATGCACAAGATGATAAAAGAAGCACAGAAGAGAAAACACCTAACTCAGCCTGATAAAGTCAGAAAAAGTTTGACAGAGAAAATGTTAGGCCAAGTCTAAAGCTAAAAGTAAAAGCTAGTCAGAATATGAGGGGATAAACATTGCAGGCAAAGGAATAACAAAGTGTTAGAGAATAGGCAGGGAAATGGTATGTTCATATTTGAGTAATAGGGAAGGAATAAACTCCGGAAGGGTAGGGCGAGTGTTGAGAGAACATGAAATGAGGATACAGAGACCAGTTAGGATGAGGACATGACCTGCAGTGACGGTTTAAGGAATGAAAAGGAGCGAGAGGATTTGTTTGCCGTCGAGGACATATAAGGGCTAGGACTTGGAAATGGGCGCTGAAATGCAAAAGGAGGAGGAACCCGTGATGACTCCCCAATCCTGGCTTGGCGATTGTGTGCTCGTTAGGCTGTAACTTCAGCAGCAAATATGGGGACAGCAACAGTAGAAGACAGAGGGAAATGAACAGTTCAGTTTCAGACCTAGGTTTAAAGCCTCAGAAAAAACAATTGGTTGCAGTTGGCACTAGAAACAAAAAAACAAATTGCCGTGTCACTTGCCAAAAGAGCACATCTTTGTGGATGATTCTGTGTATTTGGAAATAATCGAGAACATAGCTTCTGTTTTGTCTTCATATGTTTTAGTGATTTGCAATCAGCTTTCAATAAGACCAGGAAGATCTTGAGAATTTGCTCTACTGGCTTTTAGAAAGCATTCTATTTCACTAAACCAAAGAAACCTTTAAAATTGAAACACACCGGCTGCTTGTCACTATTTCTTTTTGTACACTGGCTACAGTTCACTCACATCACATACTTCTCCTTAGACACCTTTACCCCATTTCCCACTTAGATGAGTAATGCCTTAGTTTGCCCAGCTATTAGTAGAATTTTGAACTGCATCAGATTCCATTGTGTCATGAGGTGGGAAGGGTTCAGATGATGACATCCACATATCCTCATTATGAACCGGTCATTGTTTTAATTTCAAAGGGACAATACACTCAGCTCAAGACTTCAACCCATTTAAAGCATGTATCAGAGCAAAGTTTCATGTTCTTATTGTGACTCCCTGACACTATGATATATGCTTTCCAGTTTCAATCTACTCATCTGTTGTGGGTGCTTTTTTTATTGTAAGGAGCAAGATATCTAGTATTCCTTTTATTTGCTATTGATAAACTGACACTTTTGAACCTTTGAAACTATTTTCTTTCTTCTCTAGTCTGGACAGATCAAATAGCCCCAAAGGAGGCAGAGAAGCTACAGGGAAATACAACTGAATCGTACTATGAAAGGAAGCATTGCACTCTGTTTGTCATCAAGACTGCCTTGAGGCTGATGTACAAAAAAAAAAAAAAAGCTGATGTCGCATAACATTTATCTCTTAAGTAAATCAAACCTGTAATTCAACTTGGCTGCCTCTAAGTCATTTTGATTCTTGCCAACAAGAACATTAATGAACTTAGTATCTCCGCAGCTCTCCTAATGTGTAAGACCCAGTTCCTTATGCATTATTCCAGCAGCTGCCCCTGCTCATCTGATAAAGTGGAAAACTGGAACAGGTCATACAAATCCAGGTGACTGCTTAAACCGAGATTATTATAGGCAGTGTTCTCTAATTTTCCAACTGTTCTCTAATTTTAGTATGGCAAACAATAAAGTTTCTAAGGCTTGGATTTGAAAAATCACCCATGCACTAGTAATTCTGGTCATGAAGAAACATTTAATGAAATTCAGCTTATTCATGCCTTTATTCTTTCTACTTTTATTCTCCTTTTGACAATGATAAATAATTCAATTATGCTGTACTTTTGCTTTTGGGTCCATGGATTTACAGAACAAGTCATGCTTTTATAGATTTCCCAAAATGGCATGAGACTGATATAGGAAGTATGCTAAAATGGACATGAACCTAAATTGTTAAAAAAAGAAAAGAAATTAAGATAAAAATATAAAAGAAAGAATATAGAATAGTTGTTTCTAAATTTGTCTGCACATCAGAAACACCTGGAGTTAGCTCTAAAATTCCAAAGCCCAGGCCACACTCCAGACCAATTAAATCATACTTTCTGGGATGGGACACAGGTATCAGGAAACTTTTTATTCTTCAGATGATTCCAATGTGTAGGTCAGCTTGGGAACCACTGATCTAAAGAACTGTTATTTCACGATTGCAAGGTAGCACAGCTCTCCAGCTTCTCCATCAATTTTGTCAACTTTGAGCCCAAGCAGGGGCACTGAATGAGAGGGAATTTAATCACTGAAAGGCACTTTTTAACTAATCAAAGACCACAGGTGGATATAAAATAGTTGATTGCAAATTTTTAAAGTTAAATTTATGTATTGTAATTTTTCCTGATAGCAAAAATGTTGCATCTTGGATTTTTTTTATTCCATTTTAAGACACTAAGAGCTTCTTATGCAGTTAGTTTTATAAAACTCCGGTCTACCAGGGTGACATTTTTGTCATGCTTTGGGTGATTGTTTTAGAATTCCTTCTTTGAGTTAGTCAACTTTAAAACACTAACTCAGAAAGGGTAAGCACTGAGTGAGAATTGTCTGTTTGCCTTATTTAAAGAAACACAGTTTGACACAAAGATAAGCATTTAAAGTTTTATTTTCTGTGTATACACAGAACATTACTTATTTGTATAAGCAATCACTGGCTGTCCACAAGCTGAGGGAAGCTTGATTTTAAATAACTACTCATAGGTGCTGAATTTACATGGTTGACATCCCTTATCAGAATTCTAGCATTTATACCAAGAACCACCACCCTGGCCTTTATAAGTTATAAAATTATAAAGTTAATAGTGTAGCCCAATAAAATAATGATTTTGCTATATGCCTATATGTGTATTGAGAGAGATTAATTAAAGGAAATAAAATTGCAATTGAATCTGCTCGATGGTTGAAATTATCTGAATGTGATCTTGACTTTAATAAATTAACAAGCTTCTTGCAATAAGTATTTAATTAATTTTAAACCATATGTGATTTATAAACTGTTTATACTTAATTTCTGGTCTAGTGTTCAGTTCAAATTGTCTATACTATTATGTGCAGGTTCTAGATCCTAATCTTGCTTCGGTTATCTCACTCTTCAGTCACCGGCTATTGCTGAGTGGGAAAAGAGACATATGGCCATGATCTAATTCCTTGAAGTGGCATTATTTTTCTCTCTCCTCTGTTAAAATACTTTTTTTAAATATGAAGTTTACGTTTTGTCCTAGAACACATTTGCCTTTGCTCCATAAAATAAATTATATAATGTATGTCTTTTTTTTTTTCATTATTTATAAGTGAGGGCAGCCATGGTGTACATAAGCCAAAGAGTAACTAATCCCAACACTATGAGTTTTGATTGTGAAATACGTCTTAGAGTTTGTATTTGAATGTGAGTGATATTTTGAGAAATTTGAATTCAGTGTCACCCTGTTTATAACAGTGCTATTGGGGAACAGGATTACTAGTTATGGCCTATAACTCTGTTATATCATGTTCTTAAAATATGTGGTTATATTTGGGGAAATATCCTTTGACCCATAGTATTTTTGAACCAAGCGATGAGGATGAGTTGTAATGTAGATACTACTTAGATAGAATAATGCAACTTCATTATAAGATTGTTCTTCCTCCTTGCAGAATTCATCCCTAGTCACCTTATTTAACAACAACAATTAGAGGAAGTATTAACTCAGGATGAAATAAAGCACCAGCCTAAAAAGAGATACTCATTTTCACTCAGAGTTTATCTTTGTCAGGATAAAAAGAGGCAGCTAATTATTTTGCCTTTAAGGCTTTGATTCTAGATGTTAGATTAAATAGACAGAATGTCGACCACATGTGACTTAAGCAGTATTGTTGGTTATTCTACCAAGCTTTGGATCAAGGTTTGCTTGAAGTAAGCCGTGCCATAGATAAACCTTTGGAAGATCAAGAGTGAACTGTATTGCCCTCTACATTCTTTCCACCAGAACGTTAGTTGGTGGTATTGATTCTGAACAATGAAATTTAACTTCTAAGATCACAGATCAGATTCAGGTATTCTTAAATGTAAAATTGATTTTGACCTACCCAGGAACTATAGAATAATAATGATCACAGAGGAGAGAATAAAGTTGCTGTACAAATTTTTCTGTGCTTCTTTTAGAAAATCTATTCTAGACTGTAGAGGTGGGCAGTTGGTAAACTCAGATTCTTTCCTGTGTGATACATCAGAGTTTGGTATTGTCCGTTACCAAGGTTTGTATTGGGATCATTGCTGGAAGAGGCTTTGAGGATATTGTATTACCAGTATTTAGACATTATTATAGGTATAATCTAGAGCAGATGAAAGGGTAACACAGAAACCTAGTACCCAACTGAGTCAGGAGCATGGAGAAAAATAGGTTGATTAAGGCTTAACTCAAGTCAGGTAATTTATAGGCAGACATTAGTTCAGGATTGTTTTTTTTTTTTTTCCTGAGAAGCTGACTTTTTCTAAGATTAGAATCAACATTGCTAGTGGAAGGAAAAACTTAGGGGCAGGCTATTAAGTGTAAGATCAAAATCAAAGTACAGCTGCTTCTGTGTCACAGCTGTAAGGACAGGAAGATACCCATTTTTCTCAAGTATTGCTTCTGCATGGTTATATCAACAAGTTGTAACAACAGACAAAGGAGAGACTAAGAATATATAGGTGCAATTTCACCATCAGCCAAAAAGCCACATTAAGTCTCTCAAATTCTCAAATGAGAATAGTACATTTTGGTGTACTTTTAAACCCTTATCTCTTTCATTTTTAAAATATATTTGAACTCTTAATATGTGCTCATTAGAAGAGCAGGGGAACAAAAGAAGTCTAATATAGAATCACACTTCTTTTTCTTCCTTGAAGCCATTTGGGTTTAGTGTGTGTATTATACACACATGTATGTATGTATTTAGTATATAGCATAGTAACCTGTGAGTTTTTCAGAAGTGTTTTACTGCGAACTATAACATACTTATAAAAAAGTGATAATGTGACACATATAGTTTACAAATGATTGTAAGAGGAAACGCCTTTTGTAACTGCCACCCATGGTTTAAAAAAATAAAAAATAAAAATAAAAGTAATTTGACCAGTATGTCAGAAGCCTAGTATATCTCATCTCAAACACAACCCTCTCCCCACACTTGTGCCCTCTTCCCTAAGTAAGATCTAGCCTCACTTTTTAGGTAATCATTTCCTTGCTTTTCTTTATAGTCTTACCACTTGAGTGTGCACCCACATGCACCAGAAATATCCATATAGTTCAGCTTGGCGTACTTGGCAACTTTATGTAAATGAAACCATACTCACTATATTCTTTAGTCTTGCTTCTTCCATTGGGTATCCACATTGTTGAATGTAGCTACACTGTTCATTTTCATTGCTTCATAGTATTCTGTTGTATAAACATACCACTATTTATCCGTTCGGCTGTGTTGGACATCTGGGTTTACAGTTCTCGGTTGTGTTGGACGTCTGGGTTTACAGTTCGCACCTACCATGGATAATGTTGCCCTATGACTATTTTTTTGCTATTCCTTGGTACACATGTATTTCTAGGAAATGGACATGTATTTCTGTGGGACATAGTCTTAGTTAATAAATATTAATGCTGTCACAGTGGGCAATGAAACTATCTTTTCTAAATGCAAATTTAGTGAGGCAGTAATCTAATGAAGGGAAACTTTTTTTTTTTTTTTGGTTATTCTAAGGTGGTAAGTGATGTCTAGACACAGAGATGGTCATTTCTATCCAAGAAAATGAAAAAATAGAGTGTCCAGGATTGTACCTCTGCTTAATATTCAGATTTTAAAATGTTTCATTAGGAAAATAAAATATTTTAGTTTTTAAACTACCTCTGTTATTATTTCTAGATTTCTAAAATTACGAAGATAAAATGTCCTTAGAGGGAGAGGAATGTATCTTACATTTCTTTTATGTTCTTCACAGAGACCATGACAAGTGCTGGAAAGATGCTAAGTCCCTACTAAATATGCATTCCCTTGGTAAGTATACTTTGGAGTAAAATTGTTTGTACAAATGGTATAATTTCCAAGGAGCAGATCCCTTAAAAAGGGGCAGGAGTGGATTAGTTTAATTAAAAAATGTTTTTTGTTTTGAAAGCCTCTTTCATGAAAGATAGAAAATAAGTTTGGATGAGCCATTGTAATAATCTGTTTTCTCCACAATTTTTCTTACCATATTTTTACATGTTCTAAGTTTACAGCTAATATTAGTGTATTTTTGAGGTCTTTTAAAATTATAATTTGGGCCTTTTGTTTGCCTTTTGAAATGGAAACCAAAGTAGAAAATATACTAAGATACGAGTTTATTACTTCTAATAGTCCTTTGCTTCAAAGTATATGTATTTTAGCATTTGGCCTGATTTTGCCAGGTAAGGTTTTAGCAGAAAAATCAAAATGTTTGTCACACTGTTCTGGGTTAGCTGAAGTTTTGTTCCTGTTTACACAAAATGAACTTGGCCTAATGCAGTTATCATGAACACTTTACAACTCATTCAAGAACTATTTCAAGTGTTGAGGAAAGGCATGCTAATTGAAAAATTATCCAGAATCAGGCTGGCAGAGAACACTGCTTCTTGTGAATTCCACATACTAACCACACCACGATTCATTTTGCTCCTTTGCTATAACAAATGTATTTGAATTCTTTGCGGCAATGAAAGATTCTTATGGTTTGTCTTCCTTGGGGACTGTAACTTTCAAAAGGTGCTCTTAAATGTATTACTACCTTATTTAAACCATTTGCTTCCAAGATGTACAGTACTTTGCACAAAGAATAAGTCACTAATCCCCTGGATGCACGCAAGTAAAATGCTCTGCTGGGTTTTCTATTTTATTTTGTTTTTCTGTGGTAGGTTTATGACTTGATGCCCAGCTTCTTTATAGACTCACCTCTTGCAAGACACAATTCCCTTTAAAGTGTTTTCTATGCTTATAGAAAGAAACACTGTGTTAGTGTCTGAGTCTGTTTGGGCTACTATAATGAAATATCATAAACTGGGTGGCTCATAAACAGGAATTTATTTCTTACAGTTCTAGAGGCTGGGAATTCTAAGATCAAGGCTCTGGCAGATTCCGTGTCTGGTGAGAGCCTACTTCCCGCTTCATAGACAGCTTTCTTTTTGCTAAAATCTCACATGGTAGAAATGTGGGTCTCTCTTAAAGGGCAGTAATCCCATTCGTGAGGCTCCACCCTCATGACCTGATCACCCCCCAAAGACCTCACCTCCTAATACCATCACTTTAGGATTTAAGATTTCAAAATAGGAATTTTGGGGGGACATAAACATTCAGACCGTAGCAGTTAGAAAACACCAGTAGAAATTTCATTTTTGCCACATGGCTTCTCTTGGTATACGGAGAGAAGCCCCCTTAAAGTGCTTCAGCAAGTCAAGCGAAAGTATCTTTTTGACAGATAACTTTGTGATTTTAAAATGTTTTCTTGACAACTTATGGTTTTTATAAATCTGGGAGAAAAAAAAATTTTAGACTCTTTAATGAAGTTAAAAGGTATTAAAATTAAAGAATTGGAAAAGTGGCTAGGGAAATGTGTCAGTTTCTTTGTTGGGGGTAGAGAGCTGGCATGTGCAGGAAGGTAGACGAGCGGGGGAGTGCCATAATGCAAGTGGTTTCCAAAGGAGACCATGCTGGCAGCAGGTCGGAGTCAAGAACATCTACCCTTCCGTGAGGTTGTCCCGCACTGCTCTGCCCATGCTGTTTTCTGAACTCTTGTAAATATTATTCAATATATAAGCAAGAACAGATGGATGGGTCAAAATAAAATGCTTTAGTAGCAAATATAGAATAATTTTCCCTGATAGGACAGCAATGATTGAAATTCACGTGAAAGAAAAAAATCTTGGATATGGTTTCTTCTCTGGACTTAGAACTTTTAATATGTTAATATGTATCCCGAGGGTACAAGAAGAGCCTTATATTTCAAAGGACACCAGTGTTTTAAGGAACAGAGTTTGGGAAATACTGAGTTAAACTATAGCATAATGTGTTTAGGTCAGAGGTAATTGAATGGCTATGGAGTCCCACTTTTGTATATCTTCAGGAACGGGATAGACAATTATCTATATGTTACTCCCTCTAAAATTGTGATTCTCAACAGAGGCGCTCCTTGACAAAGTGATAGGAGAATCTCAATTGGATTTTTGTCAGACGTCATTTCTGCATCTATTTAGATGGTTCTATATTTTTCTTTTTTGGGTCATTAACATGATGAGGTCCCCTGATTTTCTAATGTTAAGCCTAATCTGCATTTCTAGGATAAATCCCACTTGGTTATGGTGTACTATCCTCTTAGTATATTGTTCATTTGATTTGCTAAAATTTTGTTTTGAATTTTTGCATCTAGGTTCATGAAGGATATCAGTTTGTAGTTTTCCCTTATTGTAATATCTTTGTCTGATTTTTAGTATTGTTGTAATGCTGGCCTTATAGAATGAGTTAGGAAGTATTTCCCTCCCTACTTTTTGAAAGAGTTTGAATAGAATTGTTATTATTTCTTTATTAAATGTTTAGGGAAATTTCCCCTGAAGCCATATGGGCTTGAGTTCTTTCTTATGAGAAGGTTATAAACTACTCTTTATTGAACAGATACACAGTTTGTACCAATACCCTCAATTACAATCTAACGCCACCAAGTCAATTTTAGTTTTCTTCTTTTCCATGTTTGTAACTCCCTTCTCTGACAGTGAGATATCCGACTCTTATTATCTTTAATATATTTACTTATTTGATTAACTGCCCTGTGTGTAGTTATCAACCTCCCTTTGTCAGTGCTACCCCATTCCCCACACAAATGCCCCTTTCATCCCACTTGGGCTCTGACATCCTGCCCAGAGCTGTAGCTGCCCCTCACCCCTCACTCCATGTAGATGCTCGCCACACCCACCCAGGCTTTGACACCTGTGCCAGACTGCTCCAAAGCATGAACACGACCCCACTTTCTCTTCTCATCTATTTGTGAAATTATTCCTCCCACCTGAGTCCATTTTATTTCATTTAAATTCCATGTTGTCTAGTATATAATTGGCAATTTATAAATGCTTAATAAGACTAAAATGAACCAAATTTTTAAATGGACAAGTGCTATATTGACGCTCTAAAAAGAGGTGTTAGCATTATCAGAATTGCCAGAGTTTGCATTCCAGCTCTGCTGTTGACTAATTCTGCAGCCATGGACAAATTAAATAAACTGCTTTGGACTTCTATTTCCTAAACTGTTAAATAGAATTAAGAGAGAAATAATTATAGTATAATAATAATGATAATAAATAGCACATGATGTCTACTGCACCTAGTACTATGCTAAGGACCTAACGTATTACGTCATCTAATCTTCGAAATGGTCTTTTGAAAGAGATACTACTATTATATTCATTTTGCAGAAGAAAAGGCTGTCATTTGTAGGAGGTGTCATTATCATCCTCATTTTACAGATGAGGAAATGAAGCTCAAAAAAGTAATTCATCCCAAGTCATATAGCTGATAACTAGTAGAGTTGAAATTCAGACACTATGCCTCCAGAAAGCAGTACTGCCCCACGCATGTGAAAATTGTGGTATGTAGGGAGCCATAGTAAATAATAAACTTTTTAATGTATAGAGCGATTACTTGTAATAGCTCTGAATCACTACCGCCAGGTGTATGACAGAGAGTCATGGCACTGTCCAATAGGAGCAGGGAGGATGATCCGTTTTTAGCTTGAATACAAATTGGAGATAATTTTTCTTACTAGACAGAGTTTAAAATCTTCTTTATTTGTTCCAGATTGGTAAAGGAGTCATTTTTATGTAGAAAGAAGACACAGACTTGGAAATAGGTTATGTACTTAAATCTAAAAGGAAATTTAAGATGAGAAAAGATGTTTCCAGTCAATAGCAGATGAAGAAAAGAATTAATGATACCTTAGAGAAAAAATAAAATAAGAAAATGAAATAAAATAAACAAAGGACCTCAGAGCTGGAGAAAGTAGCCAGTGGTTGCGAAGAGAACAATAAAGACTTGAGAAGCATCTATCATTTCAGTCTAGCATTTAATAACAGCCCAAAGCCCACAAACCCATTAATGTTGTGATGCATCTGTGAATTTGGCACATGATAGGTGCTTGATATATGCTTGTTGAATTGAATCTGACAATCCTTTGAAAAGCTTAAGTCGAATTTCCAGTTAAAGGCACAAACATAAAACAAAAGGGAGAGTAGGAAGGAAAGCAATAGTCTCAAAATTTTGGAGGCTGAAAAGCACATAAGTACTGACTTAGCAGACTAGAGAAAGCAGTCCTAAACTGTCAGAGAGGCAAACTGAACAGAGAAACTCAATTTACATTGCAAAATCCCCCGAGACCCAGGTATCTCTGGAAGGTGAAGGTGAAGATGGGGTTAAGGCTTCACTGACAGTGTGTTAATGAAGTAATTATTATTTATTCCTTTCCCACCTTGCACAGCAACAGCCCTTGACCTTCTCAGCTCCCAGACTATTGGCTGTCAACCAACATGCACCTGGCACAAAAAATAGAAATCTTGTCTGGGGGAGAGAAAAGAACTGAGATCCTGACATCGAGAAGTCCCCAAGGAATAGAACTAAGTAAGGTCTTAATACTGGGAATCTCCCAGAGAATAGGCTTAGCTAGATCGCCCTGCAATGAAGACTACAGTCAACAAGCCACATGTACATGCAGAGTTTCTAATTGACTTTCTAGTGGACAACACTTGGTTTAAACAAACATCCATGGAATACCAGAAGGGCAAAGAAAGCCTCTGCTATGACCAAGATGGTCAGAAAATAAGAACATGTTACTGTGTAAAAGTAAAGCATTCAGAGAACAAAGAAACAAACTTTTAGAAATGAAAATTATAATAAAGTATATGAATGGGATTTAGATTAAATAGAAGATAGATAGATGAAGAAGATAGAATTTAGGAAATATCCCAGAAAGTAAAATAAAAGATATAGAAAGTAGAGAGAAAAAGCAAAATTAGAAAACCAATTCAGAAGATTAGATACCTAAATAACATATAGATAAAATATATGGATGAATTTTAGCAATTTTATTGTAAGTAGAAAAAGTAAATATCAAATATTACATATAGCACAATGCACTAAAAATTAATTTTTTTAAATCCTCTTGCTTTCTCTTAATAGTCATATATTTTTTTACCTTTATTGTTGTGGTTATCCTAAAGATTATAACATATTCTTGATGAGCAGAGTCCAATATAAAATAGTACTTTTATGTCTTCCTGGACAATTCAAAGACTTTAAAAAACTTAAATTTCATTTATCACTCTCTCTACTTATTTACCATTATTGTCATGTATTTTAATTTTCTCTGTTTTTAACCCTCAAACCATTTACTATTTACTAAACCAAAAGAATTCCTATTGTGTTCTGTAATCAATATTGACTTGTTTACCCACAGATTTATCTGTTTTTTGCTCTTCATTCCTCTCCATATTTCTGAATTTCCCTGAAATAATTCTTCTACTTGAGTAACATCCTATAATTAATCTCAATTTTTGTCTGAAAATGTATTTACTTCCTTTATTGAGCATTACTATTTCTGGAAACAGAATTCTAGGTTGGGATTTATTTTCCTTTTGCCTTTTAAAAATTGTTTCATTGTCTTTCAGCTTTCATTCTCTTGTTTTACTGGATGTCCCTTTAAAGACAATCTATCATTTTTCTGTTTTTATCTCTTTTTTTTGTCCTTGATGTTTTGTAGTTGTACTATAATGTGTTTAAGGGTGTTTGTGTGTGTGTGTGTTTATTCTGCTTGTGATTTATAATATGACTTGAATCTGTGGTTTGGCATATTGCATCATTTTTAGAAAAACCTTAATTATTATTTCTTCAAACATTATTTCTACCCAATTTTTCTTCTCTTCTGTGTTCTCTATATTTCTTACAGAAAGCAATTTTCAAAAAAACAAACTAACTAACAAAACAGAAAATTGCTTTATTAGGATGTTTTTATCTGATCTATCTTCCAATCTATTGATTCTCTTTTCAACTATGTTTAATCTGTTGTCATATCTATTCATTGGGGTCTTAATATAAGTTATTGTTTTTAAGTTTTTGATTTTTTTCTATTATAGCTTCCAAAATTTCAACAAAAGTCTCTATCTTGTCTTTTATTTCTTTGAACATAATAAGTATTATTCTTTTCAAGTCTATATTTGATAACTCCATTATCTTCATTCGCTTGATATTTCACCATGTTGTTATGTACTTGGTTATTTTGATCAAATGTCAGTCATTTTATATGAAAGCTTGTACAGATACTTTGAGGTCTAAGATGAGGTCTTCTTACTCCAGCAAAAATTTTAGTTTATTTCCATTGACAATATTGGATGACTTTAATCCTTTAGAGGACTGAGAGAATTCCAGCTAAGCTTCAAAATCTCTTTGAGGATTGGCCTAGTTCCAGTTTACTCTTTACTCCCAGAACTTAACCTTTAATTATCTCAATTTAAAACCTGGAAGACATCCTAGACATCCTTTTACTTGGTGGGCACTGAACTCCAGTTTTGTCCTGTTAGTCTTATGGGTCTATCAGAAGCTTTGCTCAGCTCTTCAGTCACCTAGTATAAAATCAGCAGATGACTAAGGGGAATATAGCCCAAATTCCTGGCTCACCTCTCTAGGTTTCTTCTCTCTGATCATGACCTTACAATTCTTTGCTGTTTTGCATAGATAGGATAGCATTTAAGCAATGGAAGTACTGAATAGCAGTCTAACCAAAATTGTGATAGGGCCAAATTTGAGGGTGAAAAATGTATATTTGTGTGGAGGAGCAGGAAATAAAAGATATCTAAAACTTCATCTTCTATATTGGGAAATTGAAAGATAATGTCTAAAAGTAAAAACTCATAAAATAATCATATTATTTAGAACTAAGAAAGTAAACCAGAGAATCTGCTCTAAGAGTTCTAAATGGTTACTTGGGAGAGTGGTAGTAGAAATGAAGTAGATATTTATTCCAAGTTTTTAAAGCTGTTTGATTCTTTGAACTGTTTATGAAATTCACAACTGATAAAAATTAAAAATAATTATAAGGGGTTATCAAGGCTAACTAAAATGAAAAGAAACATACAATAGAAATAATGGAAGCTCATGCCTAAAAATAGTTTGTCTGAAACTGTCCTGTCAGCTGATCTATTATTTCAACCAACTGGTTTTCAGCCAAAGCTAATTCCTTTGCCATTTTCTACATGGCAAAGACATGCTGTGCCTGCTTTTATTTTACTTTTTTAAAGAAAAACTTAAAAAAAAAGTGCTTTTCATCTGCATGAATTCTTATTAGATTGATGGCCTATAGTGTGCAGCCCGAAAATTCTGAAAAGAAGTTAAAATATTTTTTGAGAATCATGAGCTATAAAAAAAGCTGAGATAGTATACTGATTTAAAGAAAAAGCTCCATAAAATAATTGGAAACTTATAATTTGATAAAAAGAAGGCTAGAAAGTTATTGTCCAAATGATGTGAAATTGTTAAACACTGAAAAATGAGGATTTCTGCAAAACTGCCAAAAAATTGTTTTACACTTCTGATGGAAAATATAGTTTGTTCAGGCATGTTTAGTAGTTACCTAGGCTGAATTTTTGGCACTGTGTCGGCTAGCCACACTGTGTTTTATCTTCTAGTTACTATTTATCAAGCTTGGCACTTAAATACAACTGTCCAGATCCTAGGTGTGAGGATGAGGCACTATTTAGAAGCTGTCTACTTTGGCCTCTGGTCTTACAGCCAATCTAAAACAAAAAGTATTTACAACCACAATAAAAGCTGAGTTTACACAGAACTTTGAACCTTTCTGTACTTTAGTTTTGCCAGTGCTAAAATGGGAATAATTATTCTAGTTTACTTATTAGAGTTACTCCAAAAAAAAAACGATTAAGACAATTGTCAAAGACGATCACCTTTAAAAAAAATATGTTTGTTACATATTATGATAAGCACAAAGGAAAAATGAAGTTGAGTTTCATCAAGGTAAGAAAATTATTGTTTTAACTTTTCAGAGTAGAGTCTCCATGAATAGGTAGGTGTCATTTAACTAAAAGGAATGAGCCATGTGTATTACATAAATAAGCACATACAGACTTTTAAAATCTCGTGATATTTACTACATACTTGTTATCAGCTAACTCTGTGTAAAATACAAAATATGTGTATGTTTTTGTGTTGACATATCCACAGAGCCCTAATGTAGGACTTTAGGTATAGCCAGTGAACCAGCTACATTTAGCTTCCACCAAAGTCAATAAATATAGAACATATTTCAACAATGCCATAAGCAATGAGTTGATAGGCCCTATGACATTTTTTGGTTACATGTTTTGAGTGACCACATTTTGAGTTACAAGGCTTACCGACCTCATGGCCATTAAAAGTTCAAACACCCTCACCCTGTTAGATATTGCATTTAGATCTGGCTTGTTCATTTCTGCCTCCACATTGGGTAACCAGGGAAACAGTGATGTCACTGCCCGGCATGGTACTTATTAACTCTCTATGTAGGCTCATCGTTTTGGAAGCCTACAGTCATTTAATAAAGCTCACCTCTGTAATAAATTCGTATGATTTTTTTTTAAGGAGAAACCGATCTTTCTGTTTAATGCATTGTTTGGAGGAAAAAGTATGTTCTAAATTGTTCTGTTTCTGAAAAATCATCAGTGCATTTTCAGTAGGAGTTTTTTGATGGACATGGACAACATTGAGCCAGTTGTGTGACCTGAATTAAGTGTTCCCCCTTGGACCATTGTCCTTCGACTGGCCTTCACTGCCACCTTGCTTCTGATTGAGAGGCTAGATCTCTGTCTTGCCCTTCTACCTTGTAATCTTCTTTCCAACTCCATCATGTTGATAGCAAAGAGTTTTTAGAAATAAACCGTACTTGGGTATAACCTGTGGTTTTAAAAAGCCATCTGTCCTGAAAATGGGATTGAAATGAGTTAGCAATCTTTCCAGTGAAATAAATAAATGGACACTAAGTGCAACTCAGCAATCGCTTGCCTAATATGTTTGTGTTTTTAGTTTCCAAAATTATTTCACTCCTTTTTTCAAAGTTGCTATTGCTCTTCTCAGCTTTTGACCTAACAATATAATTCACTGAGAAAATAGAAGCAACCAGACATGAATTCAATTATTTTCTCACTGTCTAAATCATCAAACATACCCACCTCCAGAACTGCCTGTACTCTGCCTTCCCTCTGCTTCTAGGAATGAAAGTCCAACCCTGACCTGTGGGCTCAAGATCCTACCCACTCTCATTCTTAATGTTCCCTTCTCTCACTTGCATGAGTTTTCCGTCTCTACTGGATATGCTCATCATGCCCATGATCTACTATCTCCTTGTTTTATAAAGCCTTTCCTTGACTCCACATATCACTCTGACTACTGGCCCATTTCTCTTCTCCCAAATCACTGCCAAATGTGATATATTCCAAAACGGAGACAGTAGTCAATTGTGTTGAATGCTGCTGAGAGGTCAAGGGTCCACGGTTTATGGGCCCTTGAGAGAGCCCTACAGTTCACTGTCTCCAATGCCACATCTGTCTTCTCCAGCCTCCCCTGATTGAGCTTCTACCCTATCGCTCTACTGGAACTGCGCTTTTCAGGGTCCCCAGGAATCTCATCTGCCACATCCTGTGGACCCTTACCAGGCTCTTGGCAGCATTCAATACAATTGTGTCCTCTCTCCTTGAAATACTGGTTGCCCCAAAAGTACAGCCTAAGACAAAGACTTGTGTGCAGATGGTTTATTTGGGGAAAGATTCCAGGATGCTAAAGTGAGAGATCACAGAGCAGGAGAGAAAGACAGCACCAGGCTGTGTTATGGAGTCGGCCATAGCTACAGACAACTGGTGCCACCAGTGTTTGATTCAGGAGATCCTGATTTATAAGACCCTGGAGAATCATAAAATATATCTCATAGAACTGTCTAAGGGATGAAAAGGGGAGCATGTACTTGTCAGATCTCATCCCCCGTAGCTCCAGGGTGGGGCCCCACAAGTATTATCTTCCCAGTCTCAACTCACGTAGAAGTGCTAAGTAGCTTCTGGAAGTAAAATCCTGCCAGTTTCAGCTGCAATCTTCTAATTGGCCTGGTATGATTTCAGTGAATTTCTATAGGCAGTTTTGAGATCTCCTGTTCTCATATCTGGCAGATACTCTACAGCTTTGTGCTTCCGCTTGTACAGATGCTGACAGAAGACAGATCTCATGGTGGTTGTTGGTCAGTTCCCACCTACTTGTATTTTGGGATTCATAGAGATACCCTGTCACCAAGTTTGAATGTAACTGTAGTCCATGGATTTGGGATTTTGCTCTGTTTTTACGCAGGGATTTGTTTTTCAACACCATTCTATCCTTCTATAACATTCTCAAGGAAATCGTAATTTTAGGCAGTAAATCAGCCAAATCTCTCTTTGAGGCAACTGTCTGGTTATTTTATTTAAGATGATAAAACTACTTTGGGTGGACCAACATGATCAAATTTTACTTTTACAAGAGTGAGAGAAAATGCATGTCTGCTTTCTGCTAAACCAAAATTCCATGTCTTTTTTCTTGGATCTCTATCAAAAATGAGATCACAGAATGGAGTATATTGCTCCTAATTTTACACCTTTCAAGTGATTAGGTCATATAAATGTAAATGTTAGAGAAGTGATTGAGATCTTTGTAAATCATTGTGTTAAAATATATGATTTCATTTAGTGCATTAAAATTATAAGTGAAGTTCGGGTTTCTGACTTCGTACACAAGTGTTAATGAATAGGCACATTTACCTACTGATTAAATAAAAATAGCATCCCACATTGATGATTGAACAAACCAGGGCATTAGAGCATTATTACTTAAAACTTTACCTGGCATTCTGCTTAACTTTCCATGCAATTTATTTCATGACTGATTTACCCATGGCTTTAAAGCAATATTCACCCAGAACTAGTGTTTTTTAAGACAATTTAAGATTCCTTTGCAAAGCCACTTTGTCACGTATAGCTTCTTAAGACCATAACAGATTATGCTTCTAATTTTTATTGTTGAAGAGATATCTACTAGAACTTATTTTCACTTAGACTTCTTGTTCTAAATCACAGTATAAAATGTCTTTTAAAAAATAATTAAAATGCCATTATAGATTGAAGATGGATTGACAGAGGAATGGATAGATATATAGATATATGATGAAGCAAGTATAGAAAAAGATTAATAATAAAATCTAGATTATGGTTATAGAGATGTTTACTATAAAATTCTTTCAAATTTGCTGTATGCTTGAAAATGCTTGTAATAAAATATTAGAGAAAATGTCATAAACACTGAAACTCTAAGAGAAATGGAACACCTTGGATTTCATTCTAGAATGTCCATATTTAAAACCAAACAAATTTTGTAAGCTAGAAGAATTATACTTTCAAAATTTCTCCTATTTAAGCACATATTAATAACTTTTATGAAAGAATTTCTTAAAAACAGGTTGTATCTGTTCTTCTTTACAGAAATTCTCTATCCAAAATAGTTTCAGGAAGGTTTCCTTGATACAGGCTTCAAATAAAAATGAAATTAAGAAAAAAAATATTTGAACTGAGTGCCAGAGATGCTAATGTAGACAACACTTCCACCCCACACACTCCTGCATACCACAGGGCTTTGCTTTTTCACTGGAACAGGAGGAATGTGTTTGGTTAGGGACATAGGCTGCAAAAGGATTGTAAAGAGATGATGTCAGCTTTGCCACCTGCTCTTAGAAATGAGTTTAAACCCTCAGGATCAGAAAAATAAAGGCCAGAAATCAGACCTCCTGAAACTTTGGGCACAAGCAGAGCTGCTGTGGGGCCTGCATGTCCCAGTGTCCAGAAAGCGAAAGTGAAGGCTATATTGCCAACTTGCATGGAAGTCAGTCAGCTGTGGCATCCTGAGGACAGGCAGTTTGAGGACTAGCCAAAGGAGTGTCCTTGGCATGAACATTGTTGACTCTCGGAGTGAGAGCCTTCAGCAGTGGGATTCATTCAACTAGATTCCTGGCCAGTGGTGAAGACATCTGAATGGGGGAGGAGAAGGTGGTAAACACCGCATGAGATTCCATGACAGATTGGCTAGCGGACACAGATGAAGCTCCCTTTGGTTGCTCATAGAAACAAATACTTTGAGTAAGTTTATTGTTTGGGAATAAGTTTCCTAAATGCAGAGCCTGAGATGAGAATTTTTATTCAAGTGATTGATTTGAGGACTGTTCTCCAAAGAGCATGGGGGAAGCAAGACTGGGCAGGCGGAGATAGCTACCCAAGAATGAGGTCTCAGCTGGACATTAGCTTCAATCAGACCTCACACAAAAACTCCGGAGGGTGGATAGCAACTCACATTTGGTCCCACTTTGAGGCAACAGGCATGATTTTTAGAGTCTGAATATCAACCATTCTTTGGCTGAAGTTCAGCAAAGGTGTAGAAGATTGGAACAGCCCTCCCAATGAAGAGGCACCTGAAGGCAATTCTTTGGAGAAAAGGGAAGCTACGCCTGTTAAAATCCAAACCACAGTAGGAGAGACCTGATGTCAAAGGAGGCTGGGTGAAGCACCAGGTGCATCAGAGCCAATCCTATATTCCTATTTGGCAGGTGAGAGTCTCTTGAGTTATTGTAATTTAGATATAAATGTAAGTGTGACCCTCGTTTTACAGTCATAGGCCATGAGGCCAGCTGTATTAACCAAATATTGATCTTAGATTAGCTTTAAGCATGTAGACTAATCGAAATGTTCCTGAGATAAGAGCCAAAAATGGATTAAGTGCTTTTCCTTTTGGGACCATACCTGATTAATCTATAATATTTGTAAGCTCCATACTCATGATTAGATAATTTTTTTATATTATTAAATAAGTACTAATAGTGTAAAAAGATAATTCGATTCAGTTAACTTACAGGAAATTCAGTCTTATTTCTACCATTTCCATGGCTTCAGCCAAGTCTTTAAACCTCTCTGGGACTTTGTTAGATAAAGGATTATTGACATTTGCTACAGCCATATTAATATTTCGTTTATTATATCTGTGAGGTAATAGGGAACCATTAAAAGTCCTCACAGGCCAGCATGTTTGAAATATCTTTGAGAAAGGTGAACCCTAAATTTAACCAAGGAGGTAAAAAACCTGTACTTGGGAACCTATAAGTCATTGAAGAAAGAAATTGATGAAGATACAAATAAATGGAAATATATACCATGCTCATGGATAGGAAGAATTAACATTGTTAAAATGTCCATACTACCCAAAGCAATCTATAGATTCAGTGCAATTCCTCTCAAAATACCAATGGCATTTTTCACAGAACTGAAACAAATAATCCTAAAATTTATATGGAACCATAAAAGACCCCAAATAGCCATGGCAATCTTGAGAAAGAAGAATCAAGTGGGAGGTATCACACTACCTGATACCAAACTATACTACAAGGCTACAGTAATCAAAACAGCATGGTATCAGCATAAAAACAAACACATGGATCAATGGAATGGAATAGAGACCCCAGAAATAAACCCACGTCGAATGGTCATTTACTCTATGACAAAGGAGGCAAGAATATACAATGGGGTAATGACAGCTTATTCAATAAATGGTGTTGGGAAGACTGGACAAATACATGCAAAAAAAATGAAAGTGGACCAACTTCTCTTACATTGGATACAAGAATAAACTTTGAGTGGATTAAAGAATTAAATGTAAGACCTGAAACTATAAAACTCCTAGAAGAAAACATAGGCAGTTAACTTTCTTACATTGCTATTAACAATATTTTTTCCGATATATCTCTGTAGGCAAGGGAAATGAAAAAATAAACAAAGGAGACTACATCAAACTAAAAAGTTTTTGCACAGCAAAGGAAACCATCAATAAAATGAAAAAACAATCCACTTAATGGGAGAAGATATTTGCCAATGATACATCAGGTAAGGGGTTAATATCCGAAATTTATAAAGAATTCATATAACTCAACACCAAAAAAATCCAATTAAAAAATGGTCAGAGGACCTGAATAGGCAGTTCTCCAAAGCCTATGGATAGATAGCCAATAGACATATGAAAAGACGTTCAATGTCACTGATTATCAGAGAAATGCAAATTAAAACCACAATAAGATATCACCTCATACTTGTCAGAATGACTACCATCAATAAACCAAAAAACAACAAGTTGGCAAAGATGTGGAAAAAAAGAAAAGGGAACCCTCATATACTGTTAGTAGGACTGCAAATTGGTACCAGCATTATAGAAAAGAGTTTGGAGGTTCCTCAAAAAAATTAAAAATGGATTTACTTTATGACCTAGCAATTCTACTTCTGCGTATTTATCCAAAGAAAACTGAAACACTAATTCAGAAAGATATATGCATCCCTATGTCCACTGCAGTGCTATTTACAATAGCCAAGATATGGAAGCAACCTAAATGCTCATCAATAGCTGATTGGATAAAAGTGTTGTGGTACATATATACAATGGAATATTACTCAGCCATAAAAAATGAAATTGTACCATTTACAATGACATGGATGCACCTAGAAGGTATTAATGCTGAGTGAAATAAGTCAGAGAAAGACAAATACCATATGATTGCACTTATATGTGGAAACTGAGGAACAAAATAAACAAACGAAATGAAAACAGACTCATAGATACAGAGAACAAACTGGTGATTGCCTGATGGGATGGGGGTTTGGGAGGCTGGATGAAAATGGTAAAGAGATTAAGAAGTACAAATTGACAATTACAAAATAGTCACAGTGATGTAAAGTACACCATAAGGAATGTAATCAATAATATAATAACTATGTATAGTGCCGAGTAGATACTAGACTAATCAGAGAGATCGCTTTGTAAATTATATAAATGTCTAACCACTATACTGTACACCTGAAACTAATATAAAGTAATATCGAATGTCCACTCTAATTGAAAAATTAAAATTAAAAAAAAGAAAGGTGAACCCCAATAATTTCATGTGTACTGCCTGGAAGAATGAAAAACAGGTAGACACATTAGAATACTGGCACATAATTCAGGCTTGAGGTAGCAAGGCCTTCTCTGCCTCCTCCCCCAACCAGACTAGGTTAAAGTTCCCTGCAGAACTCTCTCAAAGCACCTTGCAATTACATTTTTCATATTTGATTTATTCACTGTAAACTTTACTTTGTATAAGGGTGGGAGCCATGCCTATTTCATTCATCATTGTATATCCAGAGCTGGACACAGTGTCCAGCAAATATTTGCTGAATGAATGAGGGGTTTGAATAAAATAAAGAAATGTAGTTTAATTCAATTGATGGTGTTCAAGAAAAAAGACAAGCCTTATATCTGATGAGGGGAAGGAGTCACCATTAACTTTAAAGCTTTGAACCTGAGAGCACAATAGTAAAGAAGTTGGGAAAGTTAGAATATTAGTTTTCTATTGCTGCAAAACAAATTACCACAACCTATTGGATTAAAACAATAGACATTTTCTATGAGTCAGGCATCTGGGCACAGCTTAGTTGGGTCCTCTGCCCAGGGTCCCACAGGCTGCAGTCAAGGTGTCAGCCAGGGCTCATCTGGAGCTTGAGTCCTCCTCCAGGCTCATTCAGATTGTTGGCAGAATTCAGTTCTTTGCAATTATAGGGCTGAGACCCCCAGCTTCTTCTCCCTAAACAGTTCACAATAGGGTCATTTACTTCTTGAAGGTCAGCAGGAGAGTGTCTTTCTTGCTTCGAGTATTTTCTTTTAAAGAAGGCATGTACCCTCTTTTAAAGGTCTCACTTGATGAGCTCAGGCCCAACTAGGATAATTTCCCTTTTGATTAACTCAGTCAGCTGATTAGGGACCTTAATAACATCTGCTCAGTTTCTACACCTTTGCCTTTTTCCATCGGCTAGAAGCAAGCCACAGGCTCTTCCTGCACTGAAGGGGAGAGGATGGCACAAAGATGTGGATACCAAGGGCAAGAAACACAGTGAGCCATCTTAGAATTTGCGGACCATAGCAAGTCAGCTCAGTCCTTGTCAAGTTTGAGTGTTAGTGGGAGACAAGAAGCTATTAACAGGTGAAAAGTCAAAGGTGGACTTGTGGATTTGACATAGTTCATGTTATGAAAGAAGAGAGCGAAGCGTTGAAGACATTCTTGGTTTTGAGAAGATGTTTTCTATTTAGGAAGTAAAAGGACCTGTCAAAGTAGAGAAAGATCAACAGAATGCAGAGGGGAACTAATTATGAACTGTCACATGAGTAAGAAGGAATTTCAAGAGCCAGGTGATTAATAGAGTTGAATGTAACAATTCTCATGGAGAATGTTGGTAAAACCATTCATTTGACGATGCAGTGACTTAGAGAAAACTGTTGTGGTGGAGTAGAGATTGTAAGGAATTAATGGGGCAGAGGACATTAAAGTTATGGAAGAGGAACGTTGGGTCCAGGAACTCCCATATTAGTTAAGGGCAGGATTGGGCCCTGAGTCTCTGCTTCTGGAAGAGAATGAGCTTTCCCCGGCCTTTTTCAGTCTAGCTCTGCTTCCAGGGCCCTCAATTAACTATCTTTCTGGGATGTGTGAGGGAGCACCACAATTTGCATTTAGGCTGTTTTGGCTTTTCCAGACAAAACAAAATGAGACTTTTAGAAAAAGCACAAATAATCTACCAACTTGGAGAAATCTGAAGTAGGGAGCCTTTCTGATCTCTGAATAATTAAAAATGGACTCTTCCATCTAATTCTGTGAGTTGAATTTTTAATGATGAGTAAAAAAATCCTTGCTTGGTTTCTTTTTTGGCCAGGCTTCATTTCTTTCAAGCCAGGAGCCCAGCTGCCCTAGCTGTTTTGCAGAAATCAAGTAGAATTCTGAGGAAATGAAATAGTAGGAAGGATTAAGCAATTTTTGGACCCAAGACAGATATTCTGAGGCTCTTGAAATATCCAGCATTGAAAAGGGCTATCATTAATCAAAAGCAGGGTTGTCATATAGAAACTAAATTTAATTCTAATGTAACAAATGCATAAATGAGACTATTTCTCTTTATGGTGTCCTAGAATTATGTCCCATCTTCTCTCCTTTCATTCAAAAGATCAAACTGAAATAATTTTGTTTTATTATGAGACCTATATAGCTTTGACTACCACAAAGACTATCATCTGATTCTATTCATATGGCAATAATGTTGTTCGACTTTCTTATAGCTTACTTTCATTCTTAGTTACAAGTATTTACTTCCATCACAAAGTAATTTGAATAAGTATTTTCACCATCTATTTTCTTTCTTTATCATTTGTCTCACGTTAAAAATTCCTGGATATAAATACTATGCATAGAAAATTAGGATTAAAACATATAGCTCTAAGAGTTTATAATCATCTCTGCAGCCCGCAGTGTGTTCATCTAACATTTTAAATAGATTTTTCCATCATTCTAAACCAAAGAGGTAAGTGCTATGCATACTGTTGTAAAGTGTATTTCATGGCTCACTGGGCTTTTCTGTCTTTAACTTTCCAATATATATAATTTGATTAAAAATTTGGCTAGTCAGGATAAGGAGAAATAGAGGAAATTGCTCTTAACAGAATCTCCAGTGTGTCTGGGATTATAATTGAAGCAGAAATGAACATCTTTCTCTGTAGGAAGTTAAAGAAGAGCTTTGTTCCATTTTTATATTGGAGATCATCTGTTATTGTAACCTAGACACCTAAACCCACTCCAGATTTAAAATGTGCCATTTATAAACATGCATGCCAAATTTCAAATGCCCTTTTTGAATGTTTGCATATAATTTGAAACTTGCAATGCCAAAGTAAAATACAGTTTCCATTGTATTGCATTACCCACACCGCCTGTGAGCTGCCTCTTTAGTCAGACATTGCTTGAATAGACAAAGCATAGTTTGACTTTGTTCAAAAAGAAGAATGTTTCTCGGCTCGACTGAAATGATTGCTAGGTATAAGATGCCAACTTCATTTTCCCCCTGCAGAACTGTACATTTTTCCCTATTATAAAATGTACTCATAATAGAAATGAGACAGTTCCCAAGAGTGTGGTTATCCAAAGGTAATCTCAACCCAATCTGATTAGAGGCCATTGGCTCATGCCTCAAAATGCTCCAGGGTATGATTATTTTATGATAACCATATTCTGTATCATGTCTTATTGATTAACTAATAAAGCGTCAGCGTTGCTATTTAGAAGAAAAGCTGAGAAACTGAGGTGGATAACTGGCTCTAGGAAGGAAGTGATTCCTTCGAAAGACCTGAACTACCTCTTATGCCACCTTTTTATAATTTCAGGTGGAGTGTGAAAGGTCGTCAATTGCCTATTTCGATATCTCTTTGGTGTTCAGATCTTTCATTTGTTAAATCTAATACATTCGCTTGTATTTAAAGGTACCATAACTTGATGCCTCTGTTGTGAGAGCAGAATGACATGCCTTTAAAGAATGCTGTATTTTGTTCCCGTCACCAGGTGACTTCATTGCACAGGTCTCGAGAAATATAGACAAAAATCTTAAAAAAAAAAAAAAAAATAGCAACCAGGTTGCATATGGAAGCCATATGGTGATAATATTATCTAGCATTGGAGTGAGAAGAGCATATGACTAGTAGACAAGTATTTTGCACCTAGAATAGCTTTTGTACTATCACTAGGAGTGTATCCCTTAGCACATAAGTCCAACTTTCAGGCACCCACAATATCTTTATCTCTCCCAAAGGCTATGACTACACATCTATTAAAAAAAAAAAAAAAGTGGGGAGAGAAAATTGTA
This sequence comes from Pteropus alecto, assembly GCF_000325575.1. Lineage (NCBI taxonomy): Eukaryota > Metazoa > Chordata > Mammalia > Chiroptera > Pteropodidae > Pteropus > Pteropus alecto. The sequence continues at coordinate 2,563,717 of NW_006431912.1, forward strand.
GCAATTACATTAGGTAATTCAATTTAAAAACCTGTTTTGTCACAATTACTTTATGTTTTCCTTGTAAATATAAGTTTATGGCCTAAATTACCAAATCATTGCCTCAGTATTTCATTTCCTCTTACTATGTAGACACAGCTAATATATTCAAATTGAAAAATGTTCCACAAGCAATAGTGTCCAGCTCTAGTTCTTGGTAATATACCTTTCTGGTCAAATTTAACTCTCTGCAAAGTACAATCTAGTTACTTCTCTAATAATTGGTCAAGAGTCACTGGGTGCTGGGGTTGGAATATCCCTTTACCTCAATCCATTTCCTTGGCTATACATTATTGATGTGGTCTGAATAGGATAACAGTTTGAAAAGGTATACATAGAGTTAGTTTAATTTACATGTCTACTTTAAATATCTCACTATTTACAGAGCCTGTGGTATTTTTATCTACAAAATCCAAATCTGCTAGAATGGAATTTGTTAATATCCCAAAGAACATTTTACCAAAACCTCTATCTTTAAGATCTAAGTTTAGTGTTTGCCACAGAAACCATCTGAACTGTTTTCAAAAGGACCTTAAAATTGATCAAACTGATCATTTAACACACATCTTCCTATTAACTTGGTGCTGTTTCTCTTCCTTTTAAAAGCAGGGTTTTAATGCTCATTTCTTTTTTTCTCAATGATAGTACTTTAAAAAAAAATTAGACCTTTTGTTTGTGTTGTTTGTTTCTGTTGGGTAGATATACTCCTTTTAAATTATCTTAGACAGTCTTGCTCAACAGAATATAAAGACTGCCCTCTAGGCTCTTGAAATTAATGGAACATGGAAACCCCAAAGACTGATGATGGCATTTGTCCTAAGGAGAGTTGTACAAGAAGAGCTTCCTCCACTTCCCCCGCAGAGAGTAAAGAGCCAGACACTTCACTGGTTCTGCCTTCTTGAATGTTAGGGAATCCTGTAATCCTTGTGCTTTTCAACATAGATGAGGGATGGTTGACATTCTCATGTTCTTTCTCTTTGTCTTGTACTTACTTAAGGCTTTTATTGTTTTGTTTGTTTTTCTTTTACAATAGGACATATGGACATATGAAAACATGTAAGAGGTTGTGTGCCATCCTATCTGATCTTCTCATGTCTGTATCTCTGGCTGTTTCCTTTGGCTGTGTAGTTTAGTAACTCCCTATTTAAGTCAGCATTGCTAAGTTATGCTGCAGTAACAAAGTGTAAAGTTATAGTGTCCTCAAATAAGATTTATTTTTCATTCTATAGTGAAATCATGGGTCAGCAGGATGAGCTCTGCCCCACATAACCTCACTCTAAGACCCAGGCTACCAGGAGCATTGCTGTGCACTAGAGCAGATGGAAAGAGAGCTCTGAGAAATCTTGCATTGATCAAGTGCTCTGGCCCAGAAGTGATACACATTGCCAACATGATATATACGGTCCATCCAACAAGTTTTGCACCAGGGGGATAGACAGTATAGGGATGTCATGGATCTGGAGTGAGGGAGCAATGGAAACACTTGGTGAACA
>NW_006431912.1:2565324-2568784 GCF_000325575.1 Pteropus alecto
AACTAAAACAATAGAAACATCCTTTTCCAGTTTATGAAGGAGGTCCTTAGCTTCTTCACCCTCATTACCTAATAAATCTTCACCATAACTCAAAACCTCAGATTAGGGACACTGTCATCAAACTTTAAAGCTCAAGGGTAGATTTATTGGTTTTCCATTGCTACACCAACTCAGTAGCTTAAAGCAACATGTGTTTATCATCTCAGACTTTCCATGAATCGGAAGTCTGGATATGGGTTAGCTGGGTGTTCTGCTCAGCGTTTCATCAGGCTGAAATCAGGTTTCAAAAAGTGTTCGATCCCATCTGAGGTATAGGTTCCTCTTGCAATCTCACTGGTTGTTGGCAGAATTAAGTTCCTTGTGGTTGTTGGAGTGAAGTCCCAGCTGCCTGCCAGCTGTTGGTCAGGGACCCTCTCAGCTCCTAGAGGTCACCTTCAGGTCCTTACTCCACGGTCTCCTCTACAAGCAGTTTACAGCATGGTTGTTTGCTTCTTCAAGGCCAGCAGGAGAAATCTCTCTCATGTCAGACCTCTCCAATAACTTGTAAAGTCTCTTCTGATTAGGTCGGACCCACCCAGGATTATCTCTCTTGATTAACTCAAAGTCAGCTAATTAGGGATCTTAATTACATCTATAAATCCCTCCGTCATGTAACATAATTATGGGAGTGATATCCTACTATATTTACAGGTTCCTCTCACATTCAAGGGGAGGGGATTGTACAGGGTGTATATATCAGGGAGAAGGAATCTTGTTGGCCATCTTAGAATTTTGCCAACAGAGACACAGAGGGGCCACATCTGTGCAATTAGAAGCGGGTCTTAAAGCCGATAGTGTTTAAGATTATCTTAAACTTGGCTTCACAGGAAAATTTGTTGGATTGTTCAGCGAATCAACATTTAAAACATAAAAAAGAGAGAAGGAAGGAGGGAAGGAAAAAGGGAGGAAAGAAAAAAGAAAACTGATGTGAAATGACTTCAAATAGAACAGGCCATGAGGCAGTGATGGAGCCATTTGTGAATCAAATCAGCCTCCCAAATGCTAAAGTTCTAATTTATTCCCAAATATCATACTGTCTCTTCAACAGATATAAGTGTGGCATTCTTAGATGGCTCTTGATGGTGTCTCTCATTTTATCTCCTTTTTGATATAGCATTTCCTTCTAAGGTTTACTTTAAAGGAACGTACTTCACTATTCTTTTCTAGAGAGAACGTTGGTTGCTCTGCTTCTTGCTCAACTGCCTAAGACAGCTCATTATTCCATAATATGTGCAGTATTGCCCAGAAGTAATTTTCCTTTTATTTTTGCCCACAAGGTGGAAAATTGAGGTTGAAATACAACTTTATTTTTGCTTTTCCCAGAAGAGGTGACAATGTAGTTTTTCTTGCCTGTTTTTCGACAAGCAGTGAAATGTTATTTTGGCTACAACTACAGACTCCCTCCTCCTATCTTGGCAAAAGTTTTATGTAGGGTCTCCTGCCCTTGTTTGACCCCAGATGCCCATGCTAGTGTCTTGTTGAATGGAGATTTCCTCCCCAGAGCCTTTGTGACCTGGTTTTTCTACCTGTCATCGTTCCCAGATATGCCTTTCCATGCTCATCCTATTTTTCTAACTGGAGAGGCTTATTCCCAATCTCTCTATAACATTTCTGCTCAGGAAATGCCACTTTTTTGTACTGAAGAAATGAAGAGGATCTAACAAAGACTTGAGCATCGATGGTTTTGATTTCTCTTTGGTCCTGAGTAAAAACATTGAACAAGGGAGACTAAACGTTTTAAGAAACTTTCTCTTCATTTCATTATTTTCTGTCTCCTGTTGGCCCTTTTTAATCCATTCCAATGTGATGAAGAATTTATAGAACTTCAATAATAAACTACTAGGATTATCTATTAGGTTCATTTTTACAGATTTCTTCTGTTTACATTTATCATCATTTTTTACTAATACCTAAGATAATCTAATTTGATAAGGAAAGTGTTATTTTTTTTCCAGCTAAGTAAATCTAAAGGGTCCTGAAGCATCCATTCAATATTTATTCAACACAAATTCTTGAGTGGGTACTACAATCATAGCACTGCCCTAGGCATTTGTGATATAGAAGAAATACATGGTTTCTGCCCCACAAGGAGACTAGCTGGTGTAAAGAGCCTAAGTTTAAAATCGTACAGACCTGAGTCTGAATCCTTGTTCTGCCACTTGTTAGGTATAAACCTTATGCATATTATATAATTCTCTAAGTCTCAGTTTCTTGTCTGTAAAATGAGTATAATAAACCCTTTCTCCTTAGATTGTAAATATTCAGACTCTAGCCACATTAAAAAATATACGTTACATTATGCAGATTGGTATCCCTAGGAATAGACAAGTTATTTAATATAAAAAGTACATAAATATAATCCACCCATAAACCAATCATTAGAGAAAAACCATGTCATCATCTCAGCAGATGCAGAAAAGGCATTTGAAGAACTTCAATATTTAATCATGATAAAAACTCTTAGCCAACTCTTAGAAACTTCCTTTACTTGATAAGGACTACCTACCAAAAATGTAAACATCTTTATTAATGATGAGATTTTAGAAGCATTCCATTTAAATCGGTCACTTCTATATTCAACATTATAATGGAGTTACTAGCTAGCACAACAAGACATGAAAAAGAAAGAAAAGCATAGGGATTGAAAAAGCATGACTGATAATACTTATGGAGGATTTGACCACCTGCAAGAGAACCCACAGCAACCTATATACAAAGTACTTATCATCAGTCTGGTTTGATAATATGATCAATTTATTAAATCCAATTTTATTCGTGTACTTTAGCAACAAACAGTGGGAAAACATTTTAAATAAGAACCTAGAAATGAACCTAACAAAGGACTTCTAGGCCAGCGTGGAAAAAATTATAAAATTTGTTTGAAAACTTTACCCAGATTATATGCCATTATAACCACTCAGGGTTATATGCATAGCCTCAACTCCATTGCTTTAACATGCTGGCCTGCCTAACCAATAGCATGGTTATACCCAATACTCTTATCTACCCTGTACCTGCACCTGTGTAACTGAATATGGCTAGAATAAAATAATACAAGTATGCTGACTAGTTTCACTTTAAATTCAGGATTACTCATCTTGGTTTAACCCTACTGCTATCCTAAAATTATGCTATTTCTTTACTCCATTCTTGCTCCCATTCTCCTAGACCAATGCATTCAAAATGGATACATGAACATAGAATCAACATGTAATCCAGCAATTCCACTTCTGGGTATATACTCAAAAGAATTAAAAGCAGACCAATGCACAACAATGTAAATGTGCTTAATGCCACTGATTATAGACTTAAAAATGGTTAAAATGATAAATATTATGTATATTTTACCACAACTTTTAAAAATGACACATTAATGCTTCCTAAGAAACATGGGCAAGGGAATCACTTTGCAGATATACTC
>NW_006431912.1:2568796-2570113 GCF_000325575.1 Pteropus alecto
AAAATTAATTTGCCTGAGAATGTCTAGGATTCAGAGGTCTCCTTTCACTCTTGACCTTCTCTTCTTTATTAAAAACAAAAATTTTAATCATGTATCTCATCTATTATTATGAATCTTATTATGGTGCATGGGCCCCAGTAGGTAAGAAATCAGATAAAGAAATCATTTGAAATATGATTGTATATGTTGAGAAAATGAATGACCCATTATTGGGTAATATTTATTATTGCAGCTCAGTTATTTTCCAATTTGTAGCTTTTAATTAAACTGAACAAAGACTAATCGAGTTGTCAGCTAATAGATTAAAAATAATTTTTGATAATATAAAATATTTATAAAAATAATTTTTGGTCATAATTTTTAGGATTTTTATAAATAACTTAGAAGTTTCAAAAATTCCATAACTTTGCTTTAACAAAACTCCTCTTCCCAACTAGTGTACAAAGCCCAATCTCTTTTTGTTTATTCCAGGGCATTGCCCCAGCAATTCACCTCTCTCTTCCATCATTCATTGTTTCCCCTTTGTACTGGATCATTCCTATTAGAATACAATTATGCTATTATTTCCACTCATCACAAAAACAAAAACCTATCTTTCTCTTCCAGCAACCAACCATTTCCCTCAACCCTTTTATATGTAACTTTATAGTTGATAGCAAAATCCTTGAAAGCATTATCTATCCTCAATTCTTCGATTTCTCTCTTGCCATTTTCTCTTGGACCCAATTCATTTGGGTTCCCCTCCCACTGCCACTGCTCTTGTCAAGGCCACCGGTGGCCTCTGCTTTGCTGTCTAGTGATCAATTCGCAGGCCTCATCTTATTGGACCTATAGGCAGCATGTTACACTCTCTCTTTAGAACGGTTTCTTCATCTGACCTCTAAGACCCCATATTTTCCTGGAGTTCCCTTCTGGTTGCTCCCGTCTACAAGCATTTCCGAGTCATCTCAACCAGTCTGATGGCTTTAAATACCATCTTAATCTGTTTGCTCCACGTATCTTCTCTTTCCTTCCAGATCTGTTCTCCATCTTTCTTCATCCTGGTCTCTACCTCAAGAAGTTGGCTCATATGTACAACAGACTTCTGTGCTTTCTGGCTTCTGGTTAGTTGTAAACAGTGGTGAATAAAGGCGGAATATTAGAAGAGAGAGAAGAGTGACACGAGGGTGTCTATTTCCTCGGCTTCTTCTCTCTGAAGCTTCTTAACCAAAGATGAGTCCTCCAAGACCACCTTCTCTAACCAACCTTCTATTTCCCAGTTCCTATAACTACTGTCTCCTTTGTTCTTTTGGTATTTGGAACACCCAAGATGTCCCA
>NW_006431912.1:2570124-2588797 GCF_000325575.1 Pteropus alecto
TCCCTACACACCCACCTCTAAAAATAGTCCCTTTGTAAATAAATCCTCTTTAAATATTCCTAATTTCGGTACACCATTATTTTCTGTTGGGGTCCGGACTGATACAGTGCAGATAACTTACAAATGTATAACTTTGGTTGAGGTCTCTCTTCTGAACCCAGTCTTCTATATCTAGCAGGTCACAGAGCACTCCTCTGAGCTATCTATGAGAAATCTCAAACTTATGTCCATTACTAAGCTCCCGACATTCTCCCTCCAACCTACTCTTCCCCATCTTGGTAAATGGCAATGGCATCCTTCCTGTTGCTCAGGCACATCTTTGACTAATCAGTTTTTGGATCCTCTCCTACCTCGCATCTGGCCCATCAGCAAATCCTCTCGGTACTCCTTCTCACTGGCCACTCTCACCACCTCATCGCCACCAGTCTGGTCCAAGTCACCATCCCATCTCATCTCGATTATTATAGGTATCTTATATATGGCCTCCTTGCTTCCTTTTTCCCTGCTTCATAGGTTCTCAGTACAGCAGCCAGGGCAGTCCTATTGCGTAGTCAGATCAAGTCCCTCCTCTCCTCATCAGCCCAGCCTCTCTCTGACCTACATGAATGGGTCCCTGTCTCCTTTCTGACCTCTTCTCCTACAACACCTGTTTTTGTTGTCTCTACTTTAACCATCCCAGACCCTCAAATGAAAATATCTAAACTTGCTGTCTCTCTGCCTTCTGAGAGGCGCATGGCTGGTTTCCTCATTTCCTTCCGACCTTTCACTTATTATTTTTTACTTATTTCTTTTATTTCTTTTGTTTATTGTCTTCTCCCTGCCAGAATGTATGTTCCATGAGGGCAAGTATTTTTGCCCCTGAGAGTAGTGTCTGGCACAGAGCAGTTGAATTTTGAGTGAATGAAAACATTTTTAAAAAAGACCTAAATAAATGGAGATACACTGTTTTAATGGATAGAAAAACTCAATATTATGAAGATATCAAGTCTGAAATTGATCTATAAACTAAGTGCAATTCCAATAAAAATCCCAACAGAAGTTTTTAAAGAACTTGACAAATCGATTCTAAATGTATATTGATGAGCACCGCCTAAGAATAGCTAAGTGCTCTTAAGGAGGAATAAGGTGAGAGAATTTGTCCTTCCAGATATCAACACTTTTTCATAAAGTTATGGTAATTAATACAAGGTGGTGTTGGCCCAGGACTAAAAAATCGACAATAGAACAAAATAGAAAACCCACCAGCAAACCTGTGCATACAAACGCTTAATATATAATGGAGGTAGCATTGCAGTAATTGGAGAAAGGAAGGATAATTCAATAAATCGTCCTGGGACACTTGGTTATCCATATGGAAAAAAGGTGAAATTGGATCCCCATCTCATACCATACACATAATTAATCCCAGATGAATTTAACTTAAATATGTATGGCAAAACTTTAACATTTAGCAAATAGAAAGATTATATCTTTATGACTTTGAAGCAGAGAAGAACTTACTAAAAAAGACCAAAAAAGTACTATCAAGAAAATGTTGATAAATCTGCATACATAAAAATGAGGAACATTTGTTTGTTAAGTGACACTATAAAAAATGTGAAAATATGCATTACAAAATGGAAGAAGATATGTGGAACAAGCACAACTGACAAATGGTTACTATTCAGAATATATAAATAACTCCTAAATCAACTAGAAAAATATAAATATCTCAAAATGAAAATGGGCAAAAGGCTTGAACAAGCTTTCACAGAAGCAGAAATAAATGACTAATATGATATGCTTTATCTCATCAGCAATCAGAAAAATTCGAAATCAAATTTTCATTGGAAATTGCCAGACTTTTTAAAAATTAAAGTGTTATAAAACAAAGTGTGAGTGAGAATAGGGAACAAATATGGAGCAAATTTACACACTGCTGGTGAAAATGTCACTTGGTACCATAATGGGGAAAACAATTCTGTACTATACTCTAAATGTGAACATTTGCCTGTGTGCCAGGAGACCTGTTTAGGAATATTTATAGCAGCATTATTTATAATAAAAATCAAACAACTCCCATCAAAGAAGCACAATTTTAAGAGGCTAGAAACCACCAGATATCCATTGACTATGTGCATCTAAATAAATTGTAGTTTATCCATACAATGGCTTTCTTTCCGGTCTTACTGGCCAATGTTGCTCCTATCCCAGCAGGCCATGCAACTCAGCTCCAGGATGGGACAGCGCAGACTGTCAGTGCGGGCCCTTCTCCCTTCCCCTTAAACTCTTCTGATTCATTCTGCTCCTGGTCTCACACTCTCTGTGCCCTACCCCAAAGCGGGTGCTGTGTGTGTGCATGTGTGTGTGTGCACGCGGGTGCTGTGTGTGCATGTGTGTGTGTGCACGCACATGCACATGGGCATATAGGGGAAGCGTCAGGTTCAGAATTCAGAACAGTGTCAGAACAGTGTCAGAGGATTCAGAACAGTGTCAGAACAGACTTAGGATTCCGCTAGAAGAGGAAAGAGGGGATGGGTGCTGTGTAGGCAGCCATGCCCACCAGTCTGCCCCTGCTCCATATTGCAAACTCCTTGAGAAGAGGGGCCATGTCATAATCATCTGCAGTCCCTGAGCACATCTCAAGCATTCAAAAACTATTGAACAAAAGATTAGCTTAAGTAAGACCTAACTGGTCAGACCGACTGAAAGAGAAATCAGGTCAAGAGCCTTTTGCCAGAAACAACACACTCGCTGGGAAAGCTGGCATCTACAGATAAGGAAATGGGTGGATGACAAATTAGGAAGTAGAGGTATTTTGAGGGCTTTCTTTGACTAGCAAAACAAAAGCTTACTGGTCAGGAGCACCGGCCTCCCCTGGGACTGCGAGGCATGCAGAACACTGTTGCTTTTTAATGCAAGTTTTCTGAAATCGTCAGCAGTAAGTCCCCAGTGAGGTGGTGTATTCCTGATCTTAAAAGGAGCACAGCAGAAGCTTTTGTCCCCCCCGTTGCCAGGGTGTGGAACATGGCTTACTCTTCAACTGGAACAATATTTTTGGCAGCAGTGCCTTTCAGTAGCTTTTCTCAGCTTGTCCCCTACACAAGTCAGCCACTTACTAGACAGACTGGGCTGGTACCACGGTGCTTAGGCCTCTCTCACTTGCCCTTGCTTCCCCAGTTAGTCCAGTGTTAATTTTCCTATCCCTCTGGTGATGACTGATTTACCACCCCTGTGTCTGAGGAGGTACAGAAACCCAAAATTTTCCTGACTTAAGATCAAAAATGCTCAGATCTAGCCAGTGTATTCAAGCACTCAGAACAAAAATCAGCCTTCATTCCTGTCTTCACACCAGAGTCGCCTCATGTCGTTATATACTTCGTGTTTTGCACAAAGGCTCTGCTGAAGGACCAGGGAGGGCTGAATCCAGACTGTACTGTGCTCACTAAACCTGAGGTTGGAGTTGAATCCTGTGTCTGCCTGCAGGAGAGGGCCCTTTCTTCTCCTATAAACATCCACTGTTGCCTGAGGGGCACCTTTGTCTAATTGGCACAGAGGCCTCGTATTCCCTTCCCATCCTGTCATACTGACAGACCCAGGAGCCCTGTGCTGATTTGCAATTGCTACCTGCCCCAGCTCTTGCTGGGAATAAGACCATGTGTAGAACAGTGTGATCCTGGCCTATCTTCCCAGCCCTGCTCCTGTGAAATCTGTGGCTCCCTGATCTCTACCTGTCTGCAGAGCATACTCCAGCCCAGGGAGTACCCCGCGCCATGGGGTCAGAGCTGCCCAGCCTACTCTGAGCCCGCCCTCTGGCTCCTCGCCTGGTTGATTCCTGGCTCACAACTTAGCCCTGAACTTCTGTTTGTGCCCAGGCTCCTGCCTGGTTGCTGACACCATCCCTGGATGCTGCTGGTCCTGGCTTCCAGTTCTGATCCTGGGCTTCAAAACTTGGGCTTAGCACTGTCAGCAGCGTCCGATCGGGACAAGAGAGGATTGTTTTCCATGGGGTGGAGCGTTTCGGTCCAGCCCAATAAAACATCTTTGAGCAGCCAGACTTGACCCACTGGGGCATCCTACACATGCCTCTCTTTACAGATGGTCTCTTGGACCCTTTTGTTCCAGCACTTCTCCCACTTTGTTCTTCTGGTCTGCAGCCGCAGAGTTCATACCACTGTTACCTCGTCTGTGCATCTCCAAATTACCAATGATCTTTCTCAGTATTGTTTTCAGCAATCTGCTCAGACTCTCAATAACATCCTTCATAGCTGTACCCAACTCCCGAAACTCTCCCAACTTTGTATCTCCTGCATGGGTCACCCCCTTACACCAAACGTGCACACACACAGAGCCTGCTTTGTGGGCGGGACCCAGAGACGATTTGGTTGCTGAAGCCATATTCCGGATGAGTCAGAAGCCAGCACTGAAAGTCCACATTGTTACTGGAAGGACTGGCTGTCCCATCCTGGAGCCGAACTGCATGGCCTGCTGGGATGAGAGTGACAAGGCAAATAGGACCAGAAAGAAAGCCAAGATTGGGGAGGAATAAAAGACAAGGGGAAATGATCCTGTCAAAAGCCTGGGAAAAAAGATCGCATTGAAAAATGTGCTTGGGAGCCATTATGCTTCCTGCTCCTTTGCTCTGTCCCCAGCCCATTTCTGGCTATAAACTTTTCAGAGTCCAGCTCCCTTCCCCCTGTAATTCATCCCCCTGTAATTCATCCCCCTATTCTCTCTCTTGGCTACCTACTCATGCCAAATACCTTTCGATCAGATTCTTATAGCTCTTTTCCAGGTGTTTCCCTGAGTCACCTTGGCTCAAGCCCACCTGGCCTGCCCCTTGCCGCCTACCTAGCCCTCTCCTTTGCCCTGCAGGCTCCAACATCCCATACCTCACCTCACCCCCTAGCCCCTCTAACCCCCATCTCCTGTGAAGTGTGAGCACCTTCCAGGCTAGGATCCTTTTTGTACATTCCTTTTCTACTCTCCACAGCACCTAACATGATCCTGGCTCATCTCACTCAATTAGTCAATATTTGTTGATTGATGGATAGATTGATTATAAGCACACTTTTCATCGCATCTTATAAAGTTATTTTTCAAAGTGTGCTGTGAGCATCCTTTATACTAGAATCTCATTGAGTGCTTTCTAAAATGCATATTCTTGGACCCCAGCACACACCTACTAAATCAGAATTTTGGGGAATAGAACTGGCAAATGCGTTGTAGTAGGTGAAAGATGGCCATACATTCTTTGACATTTCTTCCTTCACAAGGTGGGGTCTGCTTCTTGTCCCCTTGAAACTGGCCCATGGCTACTCTGAACAATGAAGTGATACTATGCCAAGTCCAGGCCTAGCCTCGATCTCTAGGAACTCTGGAGCACATGGATAGGCCCTCAAACTGCATGGAGACGTAGAGTTCTCCCCTCCAATTTTCCAAGCATGTCTTGGACCTTCCAGGTGAGACCAGCCACCAGCTGAAAACCAATAGGTGACCCCAATTACATAGAGCAGAAGAATCACCCAGCTGTTCCCTGCCAGAATTCCTTATCCACAAAATCCTAAAATGATTGTTGCTTTAAGCCTCTAAGTTTTGGGATAGTTTTTTTTTTTTTTTACCTAGTGATAGATAGCAAGAATATACAAATGTAACAAATTCTCCAGGTTATTCTTGTGTGTCCTAGAATTTGAAAGGGAACTGACATTTAATGACTAAAATTTTATATTAAAGAATAAGAAATGTAATTCATTTCATAATTTGCATATCCTAGGGGAAAGATGATATGGTAAAATAAAATCTCATCATTTATGTTGTTAAACTCATTTTGTTTCTTGGACAGTAGGCCAGTTCTGTTTCTGGCACAAACAAGAGAGGGCCTTCAGCTCTCCTGAACTTTTCTAGAAAATCCAATTGCTACAGACAGTGTTAATAAACAATGTCACTCCAATGGAATAAAATTCAGCTTTGGATTTAAAATGTAGTGAGTCCTGACAACATTTGGTTTGGATATGTTTCCTTAGTCTATCTTCCAGGCCAAAACTAAGAAGATTTTCTTTTCTCTCAATCTCTTTCTCTCTTTCTCTCTCCCTCTCTCATTCTCTCTCTTTTTTTTTTTTTTGGTTTGTCTCATGGGAGGATATTTTAAGACTAAAGTTGTGGGTTTCTTTCAGGTTTCATAATGAAACCTTTAGGCTTGTAAGTCACATGTCTGACCACTGTTCTTGCCATAGTTTTGGATGAAGACCACAAGACCCTACAAACCCCACTGGGATTAGTAATTTTTGTTTTGGTTTCTCAAGAAAGCAGTTTGGACAAATCTGAGAAATTTTTACAGACTCAGCAGAGATCGGTGTGAAACTCAGCATCTTCCTTGCATGCTTCAGCTCAGCTTCAGTGGGTTTGGACGAGCCCCGTACTTAAAAATGGAACTCTAAAAGCATAAAACCGCACAAGCCAAAAATATTTTCCAAAATCAGTTGAACTAAGCGGAAGCTGCTGGGTTTCATGCCCTCTCTGTGCAGACAAATATATGTACCCCTTTGAACTTGATGCCCAACCTGCCTTCAAGCTCTCTGGGTCTGGTGTGTCACGTGCTGAGCAGAGCTGTCCCTTTAGAACAGAACCCTGGCCTCTTAGACACTCTTCAGAAGTGGCTGTGTGTTTCCAAAAACTCAGTAAATCAAAGTGTGGCAAGAAATTGATCTCACTATTTATTTTTATGTTGTTCATCTGAAAAACAAAGTGTCCATATGGTGATATCACTTTAGGAAAGCTGACAAATAAGTAACATCCTTAAAGCCTGTGGCTCCCACGCAACAGGTCTGGTCCATGGCAGGGTTGCACTGACATTGCTTCAGGTGCTGGTTAAAATACAGGTTCCCAGGCAGCCCTCTGAATCAGAATTTCTAGGCAGGAGCTCAGGAATCTTTATTTTAATGAATTGCTCAGACGACTGTATACATTCAAGTATAGGAAACACTTCGTTGTTTAAAAATTTGATACTTCTGCTTCTGGCTAAGATGGAGTAGCAAGGACTGGATTAATCCTCCTGCCTGAAACAATTGGAAAACTGGGCAAAGTGTATAAAAGAATGGTTTTCAGACCATCAGGCAGCACAGGATGGTGGTCTGGGAGAAGGGAACCAATAAATTTCCAGATGCCAGAAAAGGAGAACCAGACAACACTTGGAGTATGACGAATGTGTTTATAAAACGTGATTATTAGAAGATGTTTTGATTTACTCTACAAAGGATTCTTACATTTACTGCATAAAAGAGTCATCTCGCAGTGAGGACTGGCTGAATAACCCGAGGTCCTTCCTTTCGGTGGGATATTCAGTAGCGGAACTGTTAAAATATCTTAGAATGTTCTTGTATTTCTTTTCCAATAAAAAGCTAGTTAACAAATAAAAATAAAAAATAAGTGTCATCTTAAGGATTTATTTAAATATTTCATAAATTTTATTTGTTTTTCACAAACTCACCTATCATATAACTGGGAAAACATTGACCATGTAAAGCAATCGTTATAATATGCACCTATGCAATAATCTATATGTCATTCACACTTTAGTTTCTCTTTTATTCATCTGGCATATATTACTACACACAAAAAAATGGCAACAAATTACATTATTGTTGTGTTTCAGCTTGTTTAAAAGTTGTCATTGTTGCTTGTTCATTTCCAAAATATGAGTTTAAAATTATTTAATTATTTTGGGAGTCTGGCACAGTCCCATACAATGCTGAGCATCAATTATATGGTTGCATACACATTCCTACGGTTGTTTCTAAAATCTACAAAATTCCTCTGTTGTAGATTCCTAATTATCAGAAGAGTAAGATGTTTTCAAAGCTCTTGTTTTCTCTATGCATAGATACATATAAGATAAAGAAAAGCTTCCAGGTCAGAACAAATATTCTTCCCTCAGGCCATGACCAGCATCCCCATTGGATGTCCATGTTCAGACTTCTGGCTGAGGGGAGCCCCTCTTAAGTGGACCCTGCTTTGCATTTGCTATAGTACTTTTATTCTTAAGGATGTGGCGTGTTCATGTTTTTGTTGTTAGGCAAAACAGATGAGTTATATGAATTCTCTAAAACTTTTCTTGTGCTAACAGTGGGGATTTGGGAAGTTTAAAGAATTAAGAGGCCCAAAGAATAGATTTAACCAAAGATCCAATGTCAATGAATGTGATTCTGGGGATCTAAATAACTGAGAAATCATTTTCATTCTTAGAAGCTTCTGGTCTCCCGTTAGGCTTTCTCTACTCATGTATTCCTGCCACTGGCGCAAATAAAACCTGTTTCCTCTCTCTTAAATTCTTTCTCAAAAACAATGGGAAAGGGGGGAAAATATGGATGTTTGTGTTTGCTTGTGTCAGCACAAACAATGAGAAGATACACAAGAAACTAACAATATGCTTACCTATGGTGGGGGAGGGATTGGAACAGATGGGGACAGACCTCTCAACACATACATTTTTTATATTGTTTTCATATTGGACCTTGTGAATATATCACTTATTTTTTAATTTAAAATTAAAGAATATTTCTCAAAGTTTATCTTTTCATAAAAGCTTTATATAGCATGCCTAAGCCTGAATTGAATAGATTGGAGTTGCATAAACTGAACAAAAACAATAGGAAGCTGAAACCCAACTCCCACCTTCCTCCTCTCCTTATCAATTGGATGAAAAAAGATATTGAGAAATTGTCTCATTGATTTCCTTCTGGCTGCCATTTTCCTTGGCTTACATTAGATGAGTCTATAGGTTCTTAGAACATTTTGAAAAATAAGAGACAAAATTCTACTTTGTGTAATTTTTCCTTTCGGGGACCTCACAACAAAATCACCTGTGTACATGTTAGGATAACAGAGGTGAATAAAACAAAGAGGATCTTGGAAAGAGAAAGAGATTGTGTGCGTGTATGTATGTGTACACATGTGTGTAGGGGTCTGGGGAGATGGCAGAGAAGGACTGGAGGTATTTCCCAGGGTAAACAACACTGGAAGTTTAATTTTTGCAAAGCAGCTTTTCTGGTGAAATATTGCTGACCGTATTTGGAAGCTGATAATATAATTCAGTTCTCCTCTGGGCATTGTGGGTATACTATGATTTTCTTGGTCGCAGTGCCTTTCTCCCCACCCCAGAATAGTAGAAAAACTGAATAATTTCATATTGGACACTTTCCCTTTCGGGAAATAATTTAAGTGCTACCATATGTCTTCTTATTTTGTCCTACTGTCTCTCACAAACCACTGGGCTTTGAAAATGCAAGAACAAAACAAAACAAAACAAACACAAAGGAACACACCGGAGGAGTGTGTGTGTGTGTGTGTGTGTGTGTTTAAAATCACTCTGTGGTGATTGCCCAATCACTGGGCCATGGTAATTATCCAGGAAGGTGTTTGAAGATATGCTCCACTGAAGGGGAGTGATAAC
Organism: Pteropus alecto; assembly: GCF_000325575.1. NCBI lineage: Eukaryota > Metazoa > Chordata > Mammalia > Chiroptera > Pteropodidae > Pteropus > Pteropus alecto. The sequence continues at coordinate 2,579,552 of NW_006431912.1, forward strand.
AACCTTCGGTAACTGTTTAATCCCCAGGAACTAACATCAGTCTGATGGCGTCTGTGCAAGACAGGAAGGAATAATATTGAAATTAGACCCGAGGAACAGCGTGTGAAGTGTGCTTGCTCTCAACCACTGGCATCAGAACAATTCAGATCCATGTAGCATGCATTTTACCTGAGATGAATTTTAGAGAATTTCTCTCTTGTAACAGCTCGCTCCAAGGCACTCCTGGTGAGTTGGTTGGTGTCTGTTTCTCACATGTTGTGTGACATTATCGTTCCATGTTCACGGTGAGCTGTCAGAGTCCTAGAAGCAGAGGCCTGTTTTTGAAACATCCAAATCAGTCTAGAAAGAATAGTCTGGTTATTCGATTTTTCACAGCTCTCTACCTATTCCCTGCACTGAGGAGTTAGGTAGCTAACTTCATTCACATCAAGCAGCTGCAGAAGTGAAAGTTATCTCAGACTCAGAGCTGTATAATTTACTTGAAAAGTGCAGTGATTCTTTAAGTACATTCACTTCAGAAGCATTCAGCAAACCAGATTATTCAGGAAGCCTCTTATCTCAGAAAGCTGTTTAAATTGTATAAATTATCAAGACATTTATTTTAAAGATACTGCGAAATACCAGAACATTCTTGTCAAGTGCCCGTGGCACTTTTAAAACTTGACCTCAACATTCTTTAACATCCTCACATCAAGAGCTGGAGTCCCGCCCCCTTCCCTGAATCAAGATGGACTGGTGACTGCTTTGACCCATAAAGTATGGCAGAAATGTCTCTGTGTGACCTCTTCGGCCAGATCAGAAAAGGACATGCGCTTTGCTTTTTTCCCTTTGGACACTTGCTCTGGCGAAGATGGCCACCGCATAAGGAGTCTGCCTCCCCTGAGAAAGTTATGCTGGAAAGGCCTCTGGTTAGCAAGCTTCCAGCAGCAGCCAGCATCCACTGTCAGTCATGTAGATAGGCCATCATGGACACACAGTCTAGTTGAGCCTTCAGATGGCTACAGTCCCCTTCAATATCTGACTGCAATCTCAAGAACCACCCCCCCACCCCTGCTAAGTGATAGCAAAGCAGACAAGCCCTTCCTGAATTCCTACCCCACAAAATCACTTTTAAAAATTGTTTTTAAACAAATTCTCGTTTGGTTTATACCACTAAGTTATGGGGTAATTTATTATACGTACCAATGGAACTCCTTCCTTTGACATGCCTCCTCCTCGTCATTCCAGCTGCCTACTTTCACTTCTGAGTATTTACACTGTATTTGCTTTAATCCATTTTTCTTTGAGTTTATCTTTTCATACTCTACACATACAGTCACACGGGCACAGCCTCCCACAAACACACAAAATCTATCAATGATAGATTGTTTTTGTTTTACTCCCTAGATCGCTTAGTTCAACCCTCATTTTTCAGCTGAGAAAACTTGGGTCTGGAGGAATTGAAAGTTTTGCCCAGGGTCACATGGTTAAGCAGTGGCCCACGTGGGAGTAAACCCAGGTCTCTGACACCCAGTTTAGTCCTTTTCTCACTAATTAATTTCTCACTGACCTCATAAAATAAAATGTGCCATTCGTTTTCTAGTCCAGAGGCCATAAACTCTGTAAGTGCCAAACAGGTCCCTGAGCACAGTGCCTCCTGTGGCCTTCTAGGGGTGACCAGTATACACCTGGTAGGTGCTGCCTACAGTTTGACTACCTGATGAGAGTCCAGGGACTGTGGTGAGGAGAGGGAAAAGGGAAGTGCCAGAAGGGCCTAGCCTACACCCGTCCTCTTCCCCCTAGGCCCGTTCTCAAGGCCACAGGCTAATTACAGTCCAAGTGCAGGCGGGAACTCCCAAATTTGCTGGGAAAATGCCAGACTGCCCCCTCAAACTTCTATGTCACACCCCTCTCACAAAAACAAAAGTGTTTTAACTAAGTAGTACGTTGCATATTTCTGAATCAGGCTAAAAAAGATGAGTGATTGGGACAAAAGACCAAGAGCTGGGGCTGGGCATGTTAAATGTGTATGTGTGTATGTGTGTGTGTGTGTGTGTGTGTCAGTGTGTGTATATCAGTGTGTTTTATCTGCTACTCAAAGGCCCAGGCAACAGTCATTAATACATTTTTGGCCGCCCACTGCCCCAGAGTTGCCCCAATTTTTCTAAGCCCTACAGCATTGTCATTTCTTTTGTCTGAGGAGGGAATTAGAGTCAGTGAATAAGAAGGCCACCACCCAACTCGGTAATGATATATTTCTGTTCCCTTCAGTGATCTTGCCAACAACCAGATCTCCTTTCTCCACGCCCCCCACTACCGCCATTCTCCTACACCAAAGAGTAAAGGATGATTAAAAGTCTTTGACATGAGGTGTGGTTTAGTTCAATATGTACCGTTGGTTCTGCAAATAAGCTGGTGGGAGATTGACTATGCATGTTATGTGCCATATGCCACTCTGTTGGCTGGCGTGCAGTGGGAAGTCTGAAAGGCAAGGGAGGGGAAATGCATATTTTTTCTACTTTTGAAGCACAGGCTTTAAAAAAACAACAACAAAAAAAGAGTTTTAGAGAAAAAAATATCACATAATTACAGTTTTGTTAATCCTTCATGGATTCCCTATACTGTATACAATTTGCCTCTTAAAAAAGCAGCAGCAGATTCCATCAACCTCAGATTCATAAAATCATGTTCATATAAATATACCTCACTTTGTGTGCTTGATATATTCTGGGAAAGTTATGTGTAAATTGAATTTTTTCAAATTTGGTCATATTTCAAATATTCACAAAGTGCTTTCAGTTTAAACTGGTTTCATTTTGTAAAGCAAATAATTTTGTAATGCAAACCATCACTCCCTAACTTATTTGTTATGTAAGTTTGTATTTACATTTTTTTTAAAAGCACGGTACATCTATAGATAATGGCAAGACTTTAATACAATGTAAAATTTTTAAATATAAAAGAAAATATTTTTAGTTTTAGAAATTTAGTCTAGGAATTTAGATTTTTATTTAGAACTTTTATCTAAAGTAAGAACTTGTACTGACTCCTAAGTAAAGCAATCTGGCAATATGCAGCAAAATATTGAATTTATCCTAAGAATGTAAGAAAACAATTATGTATGAACCAAAAAAAGTTGTTTGTGGTATTGTTTATAACAAAAAATTGGAAGGAACCTAAAACACCATCATTAAAGAAGTTATTGAAATAAAAACAGATTATTTTACCTTTATGTAATGATATACATTATGCTTCCGTCAAAAAGGGGAAAAGAACCACAATGAGATACTGTTTTGCCTACCACGTAGGCAACAATTTGAGAGTTTGATAATATTCTATTGGTGAGTGTAGGGTAATAAGGTCAGAAGTGGTATAGACGAGTACCTGAAACACTTCCTCACGGGGCGACTTTCTCTGGGAGTGTTGATAGGTTTGGGTACCATCAAGTTGAGTACCATCGGTCCACAAACACTCAGGAGACTGAGACGCTATAATCAATGTGGCACGATTTTGAATTATTTACTTAAAAAACACTATAAAGCCATTTGTACATATTTAGGAGACTCAAAAAGAGATTTTAAAGAATTCTATTTAACAAGGAAATATTAAAGTTTTATTTTCCTAAGATATTTTTATGAGAAACATCACTTATTGTTTTTTAAAGGGAAAAATATGTTTCCAGCTCTTTCAGAAAAAGTTTTAGATAAGATCATTTTATGTATTTTAAAGTTGGGTAGTGGTTTTGTAATACATTAGTAATACTTGGCATTACCTAGCTTCTTCATTTTTTTTTAGAGAGAGGGTATACTTGCTCTCTAAACTTATTTAAATTAAGAATTACTTGCCATTTCAGTTAAGTTATTTCAGATAAGATCCTAAAGACTTTCATTTGGTTACCATCTTTAATTTTGTGTGTGTGTGAATAGTACAGGAAAATGGGAATAGAGAATACACCAGTAATCTCACCATGCTAACCTAACACTTTTTTTTTCTTTTTTTTGCCTACTTTTTTCCAGGAGTTTTTCTTAGAATTATTAATCTTTCAAATACAAATATTACGAACATACCAAAAAAATACAATAAGTAATATAATAGAACTCCTGTTTGCTTCAGTATGGCAAATTAGATACTCTGAACATCCCTTCCCTAAAATCAGCTAAAATACTACATAAAATATCAGAATTAAAAATTATTTTCAAATGCATCACAAAGCTGGTTGCATTTAAAGGAGAGTAAGAAATATTCAGAGGCAAATAAAGTAAAAGCAGAAATCCTGAAAGGTAAGAGTGCTCTGGATTTCACCTTCTCCATGGAGACATCTGAAGAGCACTGCTGGCATTAACCTTGAGTCTTGATGGGACAAAGCAGAGACCAAGGCCAGGGCCTAACCAAGTTAAAGTCTAATAGGAGACCCCTCTATAATAAAGCTAGTACTCCAATGGACCACACTTTCAGTATACAGGTGAATTACCCACCTCACAAATAGGGATTAACAAGGAAACTCATTTATCTTGACCGTTAGGCTGGGTGGGGGCAGGGAAGGAACTCCCCTAAAAATTCATAAGCACAAGCAAACCCTTAGAAGAGTTTGTGGTCTAAAATTCCCATTATCTGTAGGAACCAAAAAAACCTCAAGCTAGTTGCTTCCAAGCACATGGAAGAAATAAAAGCAATATTCCCTGGAGACACCCACTTTCAAATTAGGCCTCCAAATATTTGCACAGTGAAACACCGTAGAATCTGTCCTGACCGTCAAAACTCATGAAAAGTACAAGTAATCAAGACACCATGGGGGATATCCAAGGAACAAAAGAATCAGACCTCAAATGACATTGGATATTATAATTATCAGTCATACATAAAATGAATGGATGTTTAATTGATGAAAAGTAATAATAAAGGGCATTAAAATATATAAGGAAAAAGAGACTAAAAGTAATGATCTTGAAAACTTGCAAAACAAATAGAATTTCTAAAAATAATAACATTATTATTGAAATTAAAATTCCAATAGATTGGTTAAACAGAAGATTAGATACAGTAAAAATAAATAAGTGAACTGGAATAAATTATTTATAAGACAGAACAGAGAGACAAAGAGATGAAAAAGAAGTCAAGAGACCTAGAGAATAGATAGGTTCTTACATTGACCTAATAGGAGTTTCAGAGAAAGACTCCACTTCGATAGTAATCAGGGAAATGTAAAGTGAAGCAACAACGAGATGTCACTTTACCCTTATCACCTTGGTAAAATTCATGATACCAAGTTCTGATAAGGATACAGACAAGCAGGAACAATTATAGCTGCTTTGGAAAGTAATTTGGCAATATCTAGAAAAGCTGAGGATGTATCTAGGTACTGACCCATTGTCATCCGTGTGCCCAAGGAAATGCAGACAAGGATGTTCACCATCTTGCTGCTTGTATTAGCAAAGAAGTGAAAACAACCTAATTATTACATATTGTTTTGCAAATCACTGCATAACCCCATTCTACAGGAAAGGAGCACATATTAAGAATCTCGTTATTTATAGAGCCTGGGGGCAAGTTCTGCCTTTTTCACTTCGGGAGGCTGCAAAGGCGCCTAGGAAGTGAAAGTTGGGACTGGGGAAGTTCTTCTGGGGATCATTTCGGTCATTCATTCATTCATTCATTCATTCAACTAATAATGACTAAAAAGGTCTTTTCTGTAGCAGATGCTAATAGTTGAAAGGGCTCATCCCTCCAAGCTAGAGTCAGTTCTAACTTTTGGGGGTGTGAGGATGGTGCTAGATGTGTGCATCCTCGCATCTGTTTCTCCCTCTGACTCTCAGCATCCTGGCTGTTTTACTGCACGTTAGATTTCCCACTAGGGGATAGTCAGGAGTAATGAAAGAAATGCATAGTTCCTTTTGTCTTTTGTTAGGAAAGAAAGATGGAAACGTGGCTGATGAAATCCTTTCCTCTCCATCCTTCAAGTCCCCACTCAGCATTGACTTTTGCCCGACTGCTTCGGCTAGTCTGCCTTTCTCAGTTCCCAGACCTCATGTTTTTTAGCAGCAACTTGGTTATTAATATCATTGCAGTGACATTGCTTGTAATGGTGTTCAATTTGAGAGGTAAACTTCATAGTCACTGCTCGACTATGATTTTTAGCTAATGGCCAGGGTGACTACATCCTCTCATTGTATATAGCATACATACGACGGACCGTACATAGGTACTTCTGAAGAAAGGTTTCTTGTAAAAAAAAAATCTAATGAAAATATATATTAAAAAACATATATAAACATAAAAATGAATAAATATATAAGTGAATGGCTGACTAAAAATTTGGGAATTACTTTTTTTTCTTTAAACCAAGACTATCCAGAGTTTTTTTCCCTCTTTAATTCCCCCCACTTCCATCCCCGACCCATGGGTGTTGCTGTTTCCCATCAAGAACTGGATCTCTAAAGGCAGGGCACACGCTCCCACACACTTCCACATGCTCCCACATGCTCCCACACACAATGTGCACCTGGGGGGCCAGGCGCACCTGGGGTATGGTCTGTGGCTCCACCTGGGGTGCGAACCCAGGACCTTCTGCATGTAAAGCAGACATGCTAACTACTACACTATGGAGCCACCCCTGAGAATTACTTTTAAATTTTATTTACCAGTGTAGTCCCTTGTCCTTGTTGTAGGACCCTAACTCTGAGGTCATTTCTTATGAGACAGATACCTCAACCTGGAAATCCACAGAGAGGAATCACATATGTGGATCAAAATAAATTATGCTGCATATAGCTGAAGCATAGGTGGAGGCTTGAGGAAGCACTTTGTCCTTTAGCTATGAAATTTGATATTTATCTTCTTTATGATTCTATATAATTAGCTGCATCTAGCAAAATAAGATAGTATCTCCTAAATCGATGTATCCGTACATTTGAATATACTCTCAAATAGACCCATTGAAAGCACTTTTTAAACCTTAATTTTCCAATATCAGATCTCATTTTTAATTAAGGATTAAATTCCATTCTCTCTTGCGTCTCTATAGAAGGATTAGGCCAGGCCACATCACATCTGGCTGGCTCTGTGATGTCTCGGGGATTTATGAATGACAAGCTATATTAGAACTGGGGTCATGTGCAGTCATCCTGAAAGCAGAAGCTGAATGCTCCCTTCCCAGCGGCGTGGGGTTGGGGTAAACAGGCCATCCATGGCAGCACCGGCTCTGCTGTGTTCTTTTTCCAGAATCCTGCTTCACGAGAATTCAGAACCAAAGTCTTGTGGCATTCTCTAATGTGGAACCTGTCATCGAAGCAAAGCTATTTCTTTCTTAATGTTGGTTATGAAGACAGCGAGGAAAAAAAGAGGCTGGAGTGGGTGTGAGGGAGAATCAGAAGGAGGCGGGAGGGCACTGGGAGTTCACCAGCAGGAGAGACTGCCCTTCGGTGCATCCATGGAAAAGCAAGGTCATGGGCCCTGTCTATCGGCGTTTCCACTAATAAGCTGAAAAATATGCAAACTAGCAAGTTCACACAGAAGTTCAGACATTCTTGGGGCATTACAGAGAATTATTTCGAAAATGTACAATAAGATTATTGAGGGGCCGGTTTGTCAGTCGGCAGCAGCCGAGGCTCTGGGAACATGGGAGCCTTTCCTGAAACTGCTGTGGTGACCGTGGGTCATGGAGGGACGCTTGTCTTCCTGTGAACAGGGCTATCTGTGTCCGGTACATGAGACAGGCTGGGCAGCTCAGAGCTGTCTTCATTTCCTTAGTGATTGCTGCCACCAAGCCCACATCCAGTAAGATTCCCGGGGTCACACCCTGGCTCCTTGAAGCCCTGGGTTTCTGCCTCTTCTAAGGCAAAGTGCTGAAAAACAGTGAGGAGAAAAGCAGATATCTCAAAAAGTTTAGTTAGAAGAGACAGAGACCTACTGATAAGCACTAACCACCATGAGATAATACAATACGTGTGGAAGGGTTTTGAAAATGTTCAATGCTACATACATAAAAAGCTAATACTATTTCCATAGAATAGCATGATTTAGTGGATCCACAAACTGTAGGCACTGAACCGTGGATAAGCTGGTCCTTAAAAATAGAACCAATAGTACCTTCTTTTCTCAGTGCTGCTAATCCATAATTCGGCCTTGTGGAAATTCAACTAGACTTGAATTGTGATGTATGATGGGAGGTAACATGCAAGTAGAGTCAGAGACCTTTACTTCTTAACACTGGTTGTGGTCAGATAAAACGAAAAGATTAAACATGACATCTGGTAGTTCACATTAATGTGCATCACTTTATAATTTCAAAGCCCTTTTGCTTTCAAAGCCCTTTTGTTAGCCTGAGAACTGAGTGAAATAGGTGGGGATTATTCTCTCCATTTCCTAAGTAAGGAAACTGAGGCTCCGAGGGGTGGTGTGGCTCGCCCCAGATCCTGGGGCTGAAGAGCGGGTCCACCATGGCTGTGCCTCTAGGAAGCAATACAGAAGTGTGGTAGGATGTCATTCCAAACCCAGAAAGTGACACACTGGAGCTGCAGCACCACAGAGGCTGGAGTCCTTTCTCTGTAGGTGGCTCCCAACATCGCTGAACAGTGTGCCTGGGGTTAGGATGTGTTTGACTTGCCTGCATAACATCTCACCTGCTGCACCTTCTCTTTCAGAGCCACACGCTCTTGAATAATCTGAACAAAGGAGAGCTTGCTCCAGTATCAGGGTAATTGCAACATGATAATATTTAGCACACTCAGCACTTTCTGCCTAGATGTTATCTCATTAACCTTCCAGTGTCCCAGAGAGGCATGTGCTACATGCAATATTGCTATAAACTCCACTGCTCCAGGAAAATAGTTCTCCTCTCCTCTGTGCCCTGGGATAAGGTCCTTCAGCTCTGCAGATATTTTTCTGGGGTCCTAGGCCCTAAGCTGAGGTTTCCTTTTAAAGTAAATGACTGGAGTGCAAGTGGCAGTACTGTCTATTGCTATGTTCTTGCACAGGTATTCGGAAACCTCTTATTGGTGTACAAAGGGATATTTGCTTTTCTGTATTGATATTGAATAATAAATGCTATTTAAAATGTCTGTTGCTTAATTCTTATAATGTTGGAAGTAGGTGGTATCCTCTTTTCATAGAAAGCTAAGGCTCTTAGAGATTAAATACCTTGCCCAAAGACACTCTGGTGTTAGTAGCAGAGTAAGATTTGCACCCAGGTCTGGTGACTCCACAGCCGAGATGTAAGTTTCCAGCATCCCGTGTAAGTGGTCGTTCCATACTTGGAGCCCAAGGGAAAAA
>NW_006431912.1:2588840-2589545 GCF_000325575.1 Pteropus alecto
CATCTCATCTCGGTATTTCAAAACCCGCAGGCTGTTTCCAGGGCTCCTGAGACTTCAGGAGGACACGCCCCAGTGAAGTGAAGGATTAAGCAGGGCGTGAAGGGAGCCTCAATAACAAGATGAAAGGAGAGGAGTTGAAGAGAATGTGCAAAGGAAGAGAAGGGTGTCTGGGAGGGGACCCGCATTTGCTGATGGTGTCTGTGGTCAGCTCATGCTGTTTCAGTAAAAGCCTCAGTAGAAACAGGCCCAGTATGACCGAAAGAAACCTTGTCGATTTGTGAAAAAATGAATTTCAGTACACAGAATCTTCATTTTCAGATTTGCCCTACCGAATTTGAAGAAAAAGAAATGCCCCAGCAGCAATCTCAGTAAAATGAGGTGGTGATTTGCACATAATCGAATCAACAAGAGCAAACCTTTTAAAACCAATTTTAATATGTCTTTATTGTAGTTACATTAGCTCCTGGGGTTAATGTGAGAGTCTTGCTAATAATAGCTTTTATATAAAATTGGTTGTAAGCAGAGAGGGAGTTATTGTCCCAGGTTCATTATAATCCATTCCCTAATTTCACAGCTAGTAAATCAACTTGCAGTATGAGCTGTTGGAGCGGTTCCTTTAACCCAGGCCTTGGATTCAAGAATGGGCAGCTCTGCTTTGGGCTGCCAGGTGACTTGAATAATGTGTGTACTTTCGAGCAGCGGTCC
>NW_006431912.1:2592023-2599248 GCF_000325575.1 Pteropus alecto
AGAGTGAGGACCTGAACAATACAATCTAGTTGGCATCAACTCAGTTTGCAGACTTCCCTCCATCTACTGTAAGCACCAGGCGGATGGGAGAGGGAAGGACCGCAGCGGCCACACAGTTCCTCGCAGCATCTCATCTGACGGTATTTCAAAACCCGCAGGCTGTTTCCAGGGCTCCTGAGACTTCAGGAGGACACGCCCCAGTGAAGTGAAGGATTAAGCAGGGCGTGAAGGGAGCCTCAATAACAAGATGAAAGGAGAGGAGTTGAAGAATCCGTGCAAAGGAAGAGAAGGGTGTCTGGGAGGGGACCCGCATTTGCTGATGGTGTCTGTGGTCAGCTCATGCTGTTTCAGTAAAAGCCTCAGTAGAAACAGGCCCAGTATGACCGAAAGAAACCTTGTCGATTTGTGAAAAAATGAATTTCAGTACACAGAATCTTCATTTTCAGATTTGCCCTACCGAATTTGAAGAAAAAGAAATGCCCCAGCAGCAATCTCAGTAAAATGAGGTGGTGATTTGCACATAATCGAATCAACAAGAGCAAACCTTTTAAAACCAATTTTAATATGTCTTTATTGTAGTTACATTAGCTCCTGGGGTTAATGTGAGAGTCTTGCTAATAATAGCTTTTATATAAAATTGGTTGTAAGAAGAGAGGTAGTTATTGTCCCAGGTTCATTATAATCCATTCCCTAATTTCACAGCTAGTAAATCAACTTGCAGTATGAGCTGTTGGAGCGGTTCCTTTAACCCAGGCCTTGGATTCAAGAATGGGCAGCTCTGCTTTGGGCTGCCAGGTGACTTGAATAATGTGTGTACTTTAGAGCAGCGGTCCCCAACTTTTTTGGCACCAGGGACCTGTGCTCCTATGAGAATCTGATGCCTGATGATCTGAGGTGGAGCTGGGGCAGTGATGCTAGCGCTGAGGAGCAGCTGCAAATACAGATGAAGCTTCACTCGCTCGCCCACCGCTCACCTCCTGCTGTGCAGCCCGGTTCCTAACACACCACAGACTGGTACTGGTCCGCAGCCTGGGAACTGGGGACCCTGGCTTTAGAGTGTTGACATAGTCAGTGGGACTCATCAAATCTAATACTCATTTTTACATTCTTTCATAGAAAAGTGGATTCAGATTAGGATCAGCCTTATTAATGAACACCCCGGACATAATCAGGCACCTTCCCCAAGGCTACGTTTCTCATGCAATGTCCTTGTTCTGGGGATGTGACTAAACACAAAGTTCTGATAAGTAGTGTATGTTCAATGTAGATTATAAACTGGAAGTCAGGCTGACATTTGGCCCGATCGTGCTGAAGCAGCTATTTTCAGCTTTGTCAGATTAAATTTATAGCCTAATGAACATTTTTGGAGGCCTGTAGCTGATTCCTCATCTATTTAAATTTCAGTAGCTTCTCTAATCTCTAATCAGATTAGCATAAAATGACAAACCTTAGTAGTCATTTGGTTATTCTCATTGCCTCAAGAAGGTCAGTAGTAAACTGTTCAGAGACTCATGGTTTCCATTCTTGTCCTTTTCCAAAGGGACAGATTCTCATCCTCAGTGGCCCATGACAGGATTTTATCATTCTCACTTAAATCTAGCTTGAGTCTTTCCTGCTTTAATTCAATTTCCTTTTCCATTTAGGTCTTCAGAAGTCATGGGGAATAATCGTTCGATATCTCCTTCATAAAACCTTCCATGAACTTGAAAACAGCAACCAGGTATATTCAGAGGCTTCTCTACCATAAGATAGAACCCGATTCTTTTTAACTTGTGATTTTGACTCTGTTTCCTCCAACAGAAGGCTCCTAAATCCCCTCTGTTTTCTCCCCATGTTATTAAGTGTGGTAATATACTGTTAGGATGTATTCAGGGGTTAATTATCTGTCAGTGAAATCTGTAGTGTCTAGCTCAACCGTGGAAGATGTGTCTGCTGTAGTCTTTAGCAGGTCAAGGATGTCCTCTTGTTGTAACCTGTCTGCAACAATTCCAGATACCCCATGCAATAATGCCTAGTAAAAGGGGGGCAGGGTCTCCTCCATAAGTCTCTCTATACTGTACGAAAAGCCTTTTTCCAAAGCTCCCTAAATGACTTAATCTCAGATCTCATTGGCTAGGATTGGGCCACAGGCCAGGGGAATAGGATTGCCAAGGGTGCCCGTATTTACATTGTATTTACATTAGCTCCTGGGGTTACCATCCAGTCGCCATGCACGCCCCCACCCCAGCTTGGCAAGAGGACTCATTTCCTGAGTACATAGCTTTGTGGAGAGGGAACCTTCAAATGAAATCAAGGCTCTGCCAGCAAGGATAAAGGGGGAAGGGGCAGCAATGGCTGTTAGGCAGGCAATCGCTGTGTTTACCACAGGTGAACAAAAATGGGAGCAAACTATTCTCCACATAGTTCAAAATATTGACAATAACACAACAAAACTAGCCATTACCGAAAACTCATTAAGTGCAGGTACTGCGAGAGCTGGCGGGCACACAAACATGAACACCATGCGGTCTATGACCTGACAAGCTGGCAATCAAGATGAGGAGATACTTCTCATATAATTTTAAAATCGTACAGTAAGTGATAAGAGAGAGGCATGCACAGAATGTTCTAGAAGCACAGAGAAGGAACCCTCAGCTCAACTGAGGGTACGATTCTTGGGGAGAGGCCACGTGGACCGGCTGTACATGCTGAGAATGAGTTAGGCTAAGAAAACGAGACTTGGGAGGAACTATGGGGTATGTGACTCTTGATTTTCTAGTCGTTGTATAATATTTTATATTTTATTATTATGGCTCATCTAAAGTTGACGAAATAGAAAATCCTTTCAAGCCTTGAGGGTGGTGTGCATTTCAAGGGTCATTTCCCATGAGTTCATTTTTTCACATTTTGTATCTGGATGAAATCCATTTTATGATCAGTGAATTCCATATTTCAACAAGGAAGCCACTCATCCAGTAGGAAAATGTGTGAGGGAGTGAAAATGAATGCAGTACTGATCGCTATGATGTCACTGGCTCTGTAAATGGGCTTGTTTTTAAGTATTATAAGAAACTTTGGTAATTTGGATTCAGGGAGAACCAGTCAGAATGAGTGGAAGTCTGTCACTTAGAATAGTTTGATTACTTTTACTAATGTGTATCATAAGAGGAGATAGCAAAGAGTTGCTCATGAGGCATGCATTTTAAATAGATAAGAAGGATTTCCTTAGCACATTCAGTATCTCTAAAAGTTCTCCTCCAATGGCAAGAGACACTGGAAAACAAGCCGTTCTTTACTCCTGTATCTTTTTTTATTTTTTACATGATTTACAGTTTATTAGGAAATCTTTGCTTTAACAGATGTAAACTTTAGCCTGATCTCTGTTGAGTTTACTAAAGAATTATGAATATGTAAAGAATACATGCTTTTAAAAATGTTCTAGATCCATCATTGGAGTTCTATATGCATGTTTACATTTAAAATACAGTCCTCTTATAAATCAATAAGAAAAAGAAAGATTTCAATAACGCCGAGACTAAAGTCATAATCAGGCAATTCAGGATAACAAGTTATATAAAATAGGGTTAGATGGCTCAATAATCAAAGAAATGAAAATTAAACCAAATTGGCAAAAATTTTTGTAAAAAGATAAATCGATAAGTAAAGTGCTCATGCCCAGGGCTGGTGAGAGTGTGGAGAAATGAGCATCGATGTTTTATTCTATATTCAGAGATGTATGTTTAAAGATATTTATTCTGGAACTGTTTGTTTTCTCGCAAAATTTTAAAATAACTTGAGTGTCCATTAATAAAGAATTGATTTAATTAAATAATGGTATATTCATGCAATGGAATACTATACTACACATCTGTTTAAAAGAATGAGGTATATCTATACGTACTGACCTTTAAAATTTCAAGATATATTACGTTAACAAAGCAAGGTACAGAACAGAATAAAAGTTATCTATATGTATGTATGTGGAAATATTAATAATTATATTTTCTGGAAGGATGTACAGGAAACAGTGTAATATAGTGGTTCCCTTCAGGGAAAAGGGCTGGAGAGAGAGAAAGGATGGCAGACTTCTACTTCACTTTGTATCTTTCCGTGTGGTTTGAATCTGTGCAAGAGTTGCTTTATTTTAAAACATGAAATGTGTTTTAAAAAAAAAGAATAGGTCTCATCTTCATGGTTTGACATGTAAAAACTCCACTATAAGAAGAGAAAAAGCAGGAACAGAATAATCAGAATGTTATGATCCTGTTAATGATTCTGTTTAGACAGAGCTCTACATGCAGACCTGTATAGTATTTGTATTAAAAAGTCTGGAAGGAAATACCCTGAACTATATCATCAGTGCAGCCACCCTAGACAATGTGAAGAAGTGTCCAGATCACAGAAATCTTTACTTTCTCTGTACTGTTTAATTTTGTACAGTGGATTATCAGAAAGGAAGATATAAATTTTTCCAACTGGGAATCACTCCTGCCCACTCTATGCAAAAACAAGGGTTTGGCTCAGTCTCTCACCTGGTTCTTCTAAGCTTACTCTCACCTATTTCCCTTTTAAATTTCACCTACCAGGGAAGGCTTTGTGGTCAGGAGTGGGATAGGTGAGAAATCTCTCCTCTGATCGGACTTATCTACCCAAGTCTTGCCTAACTAGAAAAACTGGAAAATCAAAATTAAAAACAGAACATCCAAACAGAACACTGAAAACTAGCCCAACCTGTCAATGAAATCAGCATGTTTTAGTGTACCACCGGTTTGTGCACAGAGCTAGCAGCCATCTGAAAGGAAAGGAGCGGAGCCATAGACTGAAGATCCAGGACCCCGTGCCCCCAGAGACGACCTGCGGGACACCCCCCCCCCCACACACACAATTTGAACCTCACATTGTGCTCACCGGCTCATCATGTCTGTTGCCCTATCTTAGGAGGTTGGTATGAGGATCTGGTAAGACAGGAGGAGTGCTATGGAAATGAAAGGTGGTCCTCCACATCAGTGTGTAAGCCCTGGAGGATCCGACTGCTCTCTCGAGTTTGTTTTGTTATGAATATTGCCTAGAAAATTAGGAGAATACGAGATGTTCATTGACCCCCAAATTCTCTGATTTTATTAAGAAAATACTGTGACAACCCAGTCTCGACAATTCATCTTTTCAGTTGCTTTTCATCTCATGATCTCAAAACACTGAAATATCACTTCCAGTCTTAAAACATGACTGCACAATAACGGACGTGAGTTGCTGTTGGGCAACCAATAGTACCTGTGTTTACACATATTCCAGCATTCCCTCCTCCCCCCACCGATAATAAGAATAAGTTTTTCGTTACTGGTGAGAGCCACTATTACAGAAAGAAAAGGCAGCTCAGATGTGTCCCAGCGCTGGAGGAGAGCTTAGAAAAGAGAAACCTCAGTCGAAAGTACACATCAGATTCCCACTTCATTCAGGGAAAGGAAGAGGAGATTGAGCAGGCCCACACAAGGGGAAGTGGCTAAGCAGAGGTTTCTAACGCCAAGGCCGCTGTTTAACCTATGGAGCAGCCCTTCTTTGCATTTGTTTGAATCTAGTTACTGCAGAACATTCCACATGCTGGCCCACGAAACAAAAGAGAGTAATTTTTCTTGTAAGTTGAGAAAGTATTTAAATGGTGAGGTTGATGACTGTCGTTGCCTGGATCATGTCCTTTAAAACAGATATGTTGAAGTACTAACCCCCAAACCTCAGAATGTGGCCTTATTTGGAAACAGGGTCTTTGCAGATTTAATCAAGTTAAAATGAGGCCATTAGGGTGGGCCCTAATCCAATATGACTGGTGTCCTTATAGAAAAGAAAAATTTGGATGCAGAGACAGATACACACAGAGAGAAGAAGACGTGAAGACACAGGGTGGACACAGAGAGGGGACAGAGGACTGGAGTGATGCATCTATACGCCAAGGAACGCCTGAGGCTGCCGGAAGCTCGGATTGCAGCATGGAACAGATCCTTCCCTAGCATCTTCAGAGGGAGCATGGCCCTGCCAACACCTTGATTTTGGACTTCTGGCCTCCAGAATTGTGAGAGAATAAATTTCTCTTTATTAAATAGATATCCACCCAGTTTCTGATTCTCGTTATGGCAGCCTAAAGAAACAAATACATCTGCTCGAGTTGCGTGTCCTTAACCAGGGCCAGAAAAAAGACGGGTGAAGCCTCAGCCTATTCCTGCGTGGGATGCTTGCGCAACAAAGTAAGTAACAAGAGTTCGTGGCCTTTCCATTGTGGTGGTGGGTTTTTTGGGAACACTCAGCCTGGAGGTAGTTTTCTTCCTGTGCAATGCAGAGAACCAGTAAACCCCACCCTTTGTAGCAGGACAGAGAGGAGAGGCGCAGGGGCAAGCCGAGCATACCGTCTTGACCTGGACCATGGCTTGGCTCTGTGCAGGAGCTAACACTGTGTACACAGCTACTTAAAGCCCAACCTTCTAACCAAATGGAGACAGACAGGGGTAGAACGCCCCAAAGGGGAGAGATGCCCTGAGACCATGCCAACCATCAGGAATCAAGGGCAGGAGGGTTTGTTCGCAAACAAAACCGAACCTGAAAATCTCAAGAATACCAGGAACTGGACCTTATCTAGCCAAGGCAAGGATGTTCTTGTTTCGTTTTTGTTTCTTGTTTCTTTTTATTTTAAAACTTCCTTAGAGGAGAAAAATTAACACTAAAATTGAAATCCCAGTCATAATTTTTGCATGTATATTTGTGAACATATAATTATTCCTCTGTGTGTGTGTCGTTCTATTATGTGGATTGAGTTCTCAAGCCATCCTTTTGTCATCTTTTTGAAGCCAGGAAATATAAACGAAAATCCTCAGATGTTATTAAAGAGAGGCTCCTGGACTAAGAGGCCCCCAGATGACGGCAGGTAATTTCCCCTTGTTACCTCTGCGTACAGGAGTGGGCGGACCTGCGACCTGAAGCTGCCTTGCCAGGAAGGGCTCCGGTTGTCCTGAGCCTGGGGACACACCCCTCCACTCAGACCCAGCCTCAGTCTGTGCAGGGTTAGAGAGCCTCAGCCCTGAGCCTCTGTTTTCATTCCTCCTCAGACCCAGTTCAGCTTTTTTTTCTCTGCAGAATAGGCTGGGGTAGGAGGACAGGGAGGACTGACATCGGAGAGGATCCTAGCTAACAATGTTAGAAATTTAGGGTAATTTCCTCTATTTACTTCACCCTAAAAAAAGAGAGAGAGAGAGAGACTTAT
>NW_006431912.1:2600294-2610902 GCF_000325575.1 Pteropus alecto
GAATATCTTGCTTCTTGAGTGTGGGCTGGTTAGTGACTTCCTTTGAACAAATAGAATAAAACAGAAGTGATGGTGGGTGTATTGAGTTGAATATGTTCCCCCCTCAAAAGAAAAAAAGTAAAAAAAAGAAAATTCGTGTCCACCCAGAACCTCAGACTGTGGCCTTATTTGGAAACAGGGTCTTTGCAGATTTAATCAAGTTAAAATGAGGCCATTAGGGTGGGCCCTAATCCAATATGACTGGTGTCCTTATAGAAAAGAAAAATTTGGATGCAGAGACAGATACACACAGAGAGAAGAAGACGTGAAGACACAGGGTGGACACAGAGAGGGGACAGAGGACTGGAGTGATGCATCTATACGCCAAGGAACGCCTGAGGCTGCCGGAAGCTCGGATTGCAGCATGGAACAGATCCTTCCCTAGCATCTTCAGAGGGAGCATGGCCCTGCCAACACCTTGATTTTGGACTTCTGGCCTCCAGAATTGTGAGAGAATAAATTTCTCTTTATTAAATAGATATCCACCCAGTTTCTGATTCTCGTTATGGCAGCCTAAAGAAACCAAATACATCTGCTCGAGTTGCGTGTCCTTAACCAGGGCCAGAAAAAAGACGGGTGAAGCCTCAGCCTATTTATTCCTGCGTGGGATGCTTGCGCAACAAAGTAAGTAACAAGAGTTCGTGGCTTTTCCATTGTGGTGGTGGGTTTTTTGGGAACACTCAGCCTGGAGGTAGTTTTCTTCCTGTGCAATGCAGAGAACCAGTAAACCCCACCCTTTGTAGCAGGACAGAGAGGAGAGGCGCAGGGGCAAGCCGAGCGTACCGTCTTGACCTGGACCATGGCTTGGCTCTGTGCAGGAGCTAACACTGTGTACACAGCTACTTAAAGCCCAACCTTCTAACCAAATGGAGACAGACAGGGGTAGAACTCCCCAAAGGGGAGAGATGCCCTGAGACCAGGCAGTGCCCCTTCTCATGCCAACCATGGAGACAGGAATCAAGGGCAGGAGGGTTTGTTCGCAAACAAAACCGAACCTGAAAATCTCAAGAATACCAGGAACTGGACCTTATCTAGCCAAGGATTGTTTGTTCTTGTTTCGTTTTTGTTTCTTGTTTCTTTTTATTTTAAAACTTCCTTAGAGGAGAAAAATTAACACTAAAATTGAAATCCCAGTCATAATTTTTGCATGTATATTTGTGAACATATAATTATTCCTCTGTGTGTGTGTCGTTCTATTATGTGGATTCAGTTCTCAAGCCATCCTTTTGTCATCTTTTTGAAGCCAGGAAATATAAACGAAAATCCTCAGATGTTATTAAAGAGAGGCTCCTGGACTAAGAGGCCCCCAGATGACGGCAGGTAATTTCCCCTTGTTACCTCTGCGTACAGGAGTGGGCGGACCTGCGACGTGAAGCTGCCTTGCCAGGAAGGGCTCCGGTTGTCCTGAGCCTGGGGACACACCCCTCCACTCAGACCCAACCTCAGTCTGTGCAGGGTTAGAGAGCCTCAGCCCTGAGCCTCTGTTTTCATTCCTCCTCAGACCCAGTTCAGCTTCTTTTTGTCTGCAGAACAGGCTGGGGTAGGAGGACAGGGAGGACTGACATCGGAGAGGATCCTAGCTAACAATGTTAGAAATTTAGGGTAATTTCCTCTATTTACTTCACCCTAAAAAAAGAGAGAGAGAGAGAGACTTCTTTTGTCAAAATAAACGTGTGAAAAGTGCAAGGTTTGTTGTTGTTTTGAAGAATTTGAACAGTGAGGTGTTTTCCCTGGGACTCAGTTTCAAAATCAACAAACTGACACCTGCGTGAAAAAGGAAAAACGGAGTCAGCTCTGTCATCATCCTTCCTCAGCAACGGAGCTCCACAGGGAAGGGCAACGCGTCTCCTTGGTCCCTGCTGCCCCCAAACTACTGACTTGTACAATGCATCATGACGCACCAGGCGTCATCACCCCAGGTGTCGGGAGGGGAAGGAAGACAAAGGTCAAATTGTTTGTATATTTGGTTCTCTTAATACTGCTGGGCTAGTGAAGTTGTTTTTCTGAGAGCTTCTTGTTCATCTGGGTTTTAAATACTGCATTGCTTTTTTTTTCTTTCCTTTTTTCTTTTCCTTTTTTTTTTTTTTTTCCTGCAGGGTGAGAGAGAAGCAAACTTTCCACAGTATTAACTGTCACGGATTTTTCCTCCTGTGTACAATCGAGTGGCTGCAAGGCAGTTCTAAAAGGCGTGTTTTATTTATAAACAGATCTGGAAATATTTTTAAAATAAAAGATGCCAAGGGTGGGGCTGGGTCACAGCCAAGTCATGAGAAGTGAGATGTTTATTCTAGAGGTCGGCATTAGCACCCTCCCACAGGTAGTTTTAAAGTAATTCAGGGTCAAGTGGAAACATTCTGATTATTTTTACCTTCAGCTTCAGATTTCAGAGGGTATGGATTCTGGCTTGTTGGGAAGCTCATCTGAGGGACTCTACGCTTTAAGTACAATCCAGTTTCGTAGTTTCCGAGGCAAACGCTGACCTGACTGAATTTAAAAACAGCTTCCGCAGTTGATTTCCCCAAGGCCTCACCTTTACTTCCCTCTGCTCTCTTTCCTTTGTGTTCGCCTTATTCTCAGGCTGGGGCACATGCAGACCTTGGAAGAGACTGCAGGGGACCAACAGAGGATGGGGAAGTTGTTAACATGACTAAATGCGCCCTTCCCGGGTTCCGTCTGCCATCTTTCTGTTCTATTTCTATTCTGCCCTTTCTGTTCCATTCTGGTTTCTTCAGTTGCTTTGAGGAGGGAGGAGGGAGAGGATGTCTGGTCAAAGAGCATCCCGATGGGAACAGGAGAATTAAGGAGAGGAAATAGGAGCCGGAGATAAAGAAATAAGAGCTAGAAGAGAAACAAATAGAGACGGAGATGATGGATAATACGAGGAACATAACAGAGAGGGAGCAAAAGGAAAAAGGAGTGAGACATGGAGATTGTCCCGTAGAGAGAAACAATTCAGAAATAGAAAAATGTGAGAAACTTGAAAGTAAACAAACTTAGAAGCCCATACAGGAAAGGAAAGAACCAAATGGAAGTAAGAAATAGAACCCCAAACAGGAAGGACGTCTGAATGAGAAATGTGATTGAGGGACGGAACAGAGAAGCCTTTGTGGCGTGTTTGTAGATTAGAAGGAAACGACAGAACAGAGGGAATCCAGGAGTGTTTATTCCTTGCACCTGGCAAACAAAAAAATCATTATTTTTTAATCATGGAAGAAACACCTCTAAGAGCACTGGGCCTTTCATGCTATCGGCCTGTCTCTCACTCATCTTAATCCCTTAGGACTCTTTTAAAAGCGTCAGGAAACCCAGCATGAGGAAAACCACATTTCCACCCACATGACTTTTATATAAAGTTTACTTTAGAGAGATAAGTTCTCACATCCCTTAGAGTTCAAGCTGGGTTACCTGTCCTCGGCAGTAAATGATCTTGAGCTTTTTAGTTCCTTATAAATCCCCGGGTAAATGACAAAAACATCTTGGTTCCTTAAAAATATGGCTAAAAAATGAAATAATTATTTGCATGACTCCCATTTCAGAAGGCTGCTTTACTATTAATAAGTTAGAGGCTGCCTCGTAAGTTTAAATAATTTAACAAATGGAGTAATAAAAAAAAGGTAAGTAAAGCATAAACCTATAAACACAGCCCATACCCAGAAGAAGTAAAGATTAGTTATTTCATTAGTGCAAATTGCTGTTACTAAACATTATGATAAATTACCAAAAAGATGCCTCGCCACCCCTTCTATAATTTTAGGTTATTAATTTTATTCATATACAAGTAATTCTTGCCTTGTATGCCTCTCTTGCCCTGTTTCTCTAATGAGGAAACGGGGCGGGGGCGGGGAGGAATGTAGTAGATAAAAATGCTCAAATTGGGGCTGAAGCAAATAAAAAAAGATCAGAAACAAATAACATTATCAGCTTTTAGACCCATAATAAGCTCTTATTTATTTAACCCTATTAATTTGAAATTTGTACTAACTTGATTGGGATCTGGACAGAAATTTTCCTTCATTTAGCAAACGCCGTCTTGCTAAGTAGTGCAGAAG
Organism: Pteropus alecto; assembly: GCF_000325575.1. Taxonomy (NCBI): domain Eukaryota; kingdom Metazoa; phylum Chordata; class Mammalia; order Chiroptera; family Pteropodidae; genus Pteropus; species Pteropus alecto. Next base: position 2,604,383 of record NW_006431912.1, read on the forward strand.
AATGATGTAAATGTGATTACAAGGGGAACATTCAAAATACATCTTTGAGCACTTCAGGCAATCTCTTCTATATGAATAATTAATATAAGAATACATATCATTCTTATCCAATAATTATCTGGTAATTCAGAAAGAATTTGTTAGGTCACCCTGCAGAGTAGGGAGGTGTGGGTTTCATGCTAAATAGCAAGGCACTTAACCTTTTTAGCCTTTATATTTCTTACCTGTAAAATTAGTTTGATAATACTAACTCTACCTAGTCAAAGGGTTTTTTATGAGCATGAAATGAGAGAATGGATGGGAATCCATTCTGAAGGTATTAGTAAAATTTATTTTATTTAAAATGAATTCAAAATTTATGCCTTTCAGTATTTCAATATGACCTTCTCTCCAATTGTCCACACCAATGAGGGTTTTATGCTTTATTCAGCTTCAGTGAAAGCAGGTTCCCTAATGAATTGGTGTGTGTTTCATACACACACACACACACACACACACACACACACACACACACAAACAATTCTCTCTTTTCCATTCCCCTTACCCTCAAAGTATCTTTGAAGTTATCTATGGTATTCTGAGTACACTAAATTTACTTGACATGGAACAATTGAAAAAAGTTATTGTGTGTACCTGAAAGAGTCTAGATATTGGAATCTGACAGGCTTAGGTTCAAATTAAGGCCCTTCCACATAGATGAGTAAGCCTAAGCAATAATCTTTCTGAGTCTCAGTTTCTTTGTTTGTAAAAATGGATAATACCAACTGTATAGGACTTTTTATAAAGACTAGGGGAGATAATGTACACAGCACATAGTGCCTAGCACAGACTAGGCCCTTCAAAGTGATGACGATTATTAATATGAAAGGTAAGTTATCTTGAAGTGATATTTGCATTGGAGAAATAACTCAAGACTCCTCACTTTAAATCTCTGGCTCCAATTCAACTTGGCTCCGAAAATATGGTGCCAAATAGAGAGTCATAATCACAGTGTCTTGTACCATTTCTTTTTTTTTTTACACATAGATACCCTATATTGCTTTTGGTGAAAAGTATGTTGCAAAGTATTAAAATAATGTTTCCTCAATTCTAAGACATCTGTTTTTTCACATTTGAATGTTTTGGAAAATCAGAATGAGCTTTACAATTATTGTCACAATAAACATGTCAACTGCTAGGTGGAAGAGTTGCTAAGAGGAGTTGTCATTTGCCTGTAAATCTTTCAGAATAAAGAATTTTTCAAAGCCAGGAGATGTTGGTGTTTATGTTTCACTCAGATGCAAAACATCTGTCTGTCAAACTCTTGAAAGAGGAGCTGTTGAACTCCCTGCAAGATGTAATCAATTAAAGAAAAAAAAATTAAGATTCTAAATCGAGGGTGCTACAGAGGTCAAACTCATAGGCACTTTTATGAAAGTGTCACCTCTGCTTGGCAACAACTGCCAATGTTCTAGTAAATCTAAGGAATCTTTAGAATATGAGTGAAGATGGTGGGTAATTATATGAATGTATTTCTTTTTCTATCTGAATAGAACTATCTTTTAATTAGGTAAATTAATCTTCTTTCTACTAATTGACAGACTCAGCAGAAAAAACTTCTAGCTTTTAAAGTCACCTAAAAACAGGGTTAAATATAATTACATTTACTTAAGATGTAAGCGCTTTACTGTATGTATGTTATACTAAAATAGAACATTTAAAAATTGCAGGTAGATATGCCTATGTATTTAGCTTGAATAATTGAAAATTTACCAAAATGTAACCAGTTACAACTTTTGAACTGGTAAGTATAACCATTTATAGAAAATACCTTCTCAGCTAAGTCCTGGGTACATTGCACATATTATTTAATAATGATGATAATAATAATAATAACAACAATGACTAACACTTATTAAGCTTTTGCTATGTGCCAGATACTTACAAAGGTATACCAACTGTCTCATTTAATTTTTAAAAGACCTCACAAGGTGGGTATTATAATTATCTTTAAAAATGAGGAAACTCACATACAGACAGTAGTCTGCCCTTATCCAAACCCCCCAGTGGATGCCTGAAACCTCGGATAGTTCCGAACCCTATACATACTACATTTTTCCTACACATACTTGCCTCTAATAAAGTTTAATTTATAAATTAGGCAATTTCACAGATAGAAGACTTGTTCTTTCTGTAGATCTTAGCAGCTCCAGCCTATGATATTTTTTTTTATTATTGAGAACTTTCTCCTTTTCATTTCAAGGAAGCACTTATGGCTCCTCTTTGGGGAGCCTCGCTACTCTCCCGCTTTGGGGCCATTATTAAGCAAAATAAGGGTTACTTGAACACAAGCACTGTGACACCACGATAGTTGACCTAATAACTGGGATGGCTACTGAATGACTTATGGTCGGGGAACACATACAGCGTGGAAGCGCTAGACAAAGGGATGATTCACGTCCCAGGCGGGATGTAGCAGGACAGTGTGAGATTTTGTCACGCTATGCAGAATGACTAGTAACTTAAAACTTATGAATTGTTTATTTCTGGCATTTTCCATTTAACATTTCGGACCACTGTTAACTGTGGGTAACTGAAACCACAGAAAGAAAAACCATAGGTACGAGGAGACTGCTCTATAAGGCACACCTAAGTTAGTTATTTACATGAAGTTACACAGCTGGAATGTGTGTCAGGGACAAACGAGAATCTGGGCAATGTGACTCAAAGGCTTACAGTTATGTGCTTCTTCACAGTCTCCCTCAAAAATGTACACGGTAGGTTCTATTTGTCCTTGTTTTACAGATAAGACTCTAAAACATACCTTGACTGTATCACTCAACTTATAAATGGGAGAGCCAGGAATCATACCTGGCCTGTTTCCAGAGACCCCGTTGCCTGGAAGTTCTAAGAGCTGCTCTCTGGTTCTCCTCCCTCCCCCATGCTCCCCACCCCGAGTCCCACTCTTAGGCTCTCCTGTAATGTATTATTAAGAAAACCACGTCTGAAGAACATGTCCTCCCCAAAAAGGTATTACATTTTCTGTTACAAAAAAACAAAAAACCAATCGTCATTAGGAAGTGTATTTCTCAGACACAGGACTCCACGTGGGCAGTCACTGTTGTCTTGCTCAAAGAGGGACCAGCCAGGAGTGCCAGGCTCTGCTCCTCAATGCTAACCTGGGGTGTTAGGCCTATCTCAGCTCCCTCCATGACTTGCCATCTATAAATTAGTACTAACCCTTCGGATTCCAAGTATATCGATAAAAATAATAATAATAATAAAAGCTTGTTTCAACTCTAATTTATTTGGGGCCATTTCAATTGGCTGCACTTTTCTCTATTAGGAACTAAAAGTTATGATTGGGATCACCTCCACCGCCTGTGAAAAAAAGCTTCATTTCTACCCGCCCTGAAGACATTCACAGTACTGACTTAGAAGCTGACAGTGGAAAGAGAACATTGAATATCAAAGTACTCTTTTGGCGTTTTTGTATTTCAGAAGCCATGTAACCACTTGTAGCTCGAGAAATTTTGAAAGAATTCTCTAAATGCTGGGTTCTAGAGAAAAAAGAGAAATGAAGCAATTTTACAAAAAATTGCCTATCTTTTGCAGGAATTAACAGATTATAGTACAATCTACCCATAGGAGCATTTTCTGATTTTCGTGTGGCTCACTCTCCATAAAGGTCCCTGCTAAGAGTATGTATGACAAGTAAAGGTAGCACTTTCAGGTCAGACCTAAAATATAAAAGTTAAAGCTTTTGTTTGTTTGTTTGTTTGTTTTGTTTTGTGAGCCTTCTCATTAATAACCTTAATGAAATAAAAAAAATTTTTTTTTTTTAAAGACTTTCACAGCCTGTATGTTTTGAATGCTTGTCCTTTTAAATCGTGGGTTAAAGGGTGTGTCATTTTTTTTCTTTGTGTTCAGTTTCCTTTTCAGCTGTTATGTAGTGACATGTTTAGCACCTCTAACCATCAAAAGAGTTGAAAAAGAAAATAATCTGCTCTCTGGACTCTAGTTATGGGTCTGTGCCCTGGCACCTGTTAAAGTCGAAGCTCCAAGGCTGCCAGGGTTCCAAGCTGGAACCTCAACTCTCAGGCAAAGGGGTTGGGTAGGAGGTGGGGGTGAGAAATTGAAATTAAAGAAATGGAATCTAAAATAAATCATCCAACTACCATTAAGACCTTCATCTAGTCACCAGACAGAGAGGCTCGACTGGAACCAGGTACAGTGTCTGTCTCATGAAGAGGGTCTGTTTTGGACAACCGGTGATGGGGCAGAACTCCTAGGCAGCCCTCTTTTCTAGGAAAAGAGGAATCTGCAGAGCATTGAGAAACAGGAAGTACTTGCCAGTCAGTAAGGATCTCCCTTGCCAGTTACATTAATGGGGGATCCACAGAGAGCGTACAAAGCGGTAGTCTAACGCGGCGTTTACAAATTTCCACATTACACAGCACTAAGTTCAAATGCCTACCTTGCCACTTACTCGCCCTGTGATTTAAGGAAAGTTACTTAACTGCCCTAAACCTCATTTTTGTCACTTCCTTGTAGGGCCAAAGCACTAAAGCCTTTAGCTCAGCACCTGGCACATCACATGTGCTAATAAATGATTGAAACGTGTGATGAGGTTCAGGGCAGGCTGCCCCAACATGTGCCACTCTGGCAGGCAGATGTTTTCGAGCCAAAAACAATTACTTTTCTTATTTAGTTCCTTTTTAACTGTGTGATTTGTATGTTGTGATAAGATATTTTACAAAACCACTCACACTACTTTGAGGTTTCATGGGTATCAGGAAGCTCCAAGTTCTGCCCTGGGAAAGGTACTTTCTTGGCTTCCCGTTGAGGAGTTTAAGAGATGATATAGCTTCTCACACTCCCCAGGCCCTGAACCTCACCTGTGGGATTCTGGGAAATGCCAAAGGGCAGGAGAGAGCCAGCGACCTGCTGAGGACAAGGAAGCCTCAGCCCCACTCTGCATCTTCAGCCTCCTCAGCCCCCTGCCCTCTGGCTCTTGAACGTAGGACTGTGTGCGGACGTGGAGTGCGCCTGGCAGCTGTGGGGACTGTGTATGAAGGCACACAGCTGCCTCCAGAAGGACGATGTCCAGCACAGTTGACTTGGGTTGGTTTACTCAGGTCTGGAAGGCCACACCTTTTAGCTCAAGTACAGGAACTGGTGCCCAGAGTAAACACCAAGACCCAGCAAGGAGGCCCCCAAGTCCCTTCCCAGGGCTGACTCAGGAATTCAGGCAGCTTCTCCCCCACCCACTCACAGACCACAATGGGAACTCAGAGAATGGAGCCTTCCTTCCTTTCTTCTCTGACGGCAGGCCTGATGGTCAACAACAGCCTCAGGGAATTATAAACCTTTTGGAGAATGAAATCTCAGGCCAGGGCTGCAAACAGACAGTTCAGTGGAAATCTATTCAATTTGAGGAGCGCCTGCAGAGCTCTGTCCTTAGCTCCTGCTGCAGAAGGCAGAGACACCCTGCTGCCCTGTCCCCAGCCCTCTTCAGTCTCACTTCCACGGAGCCTACTTTGAACCTTCTCCATTCTTATTAAAAATCAATAAGAAGAAGATGAACAGCCCATAGAAAAATGGACAAGGACACTGTATCAGGCACGGTTCTCCAGAGAAACAGAATCAGTAGGATATATATAGATATATAGAAAGAGATTTATTATGAGGGATTGGCTCATGTCATTATGGAGACCGAGAAGTCCCTTGATCTGTCGTCTGCACGCGGAGATCCAAGAAAGCTGGTGGTGTCATTCAGTCCAAATCTGAAGGCCTGAGAACAAGGGAAACCGATGGAGTAAATCTCAGTCCCAGGGCAGGAGAAGATGGGACGTCTCAGATCAAGCAGTGAGGCAAGAAAAAAGGGCGAATTCCTCTTTCCTCTGCCTTTTTGTTCTATATAGGCCTTCAGAGGATTAGGTGGTGCTCACTTGCATTGGGGAAGCCATCTACCTTACTGAGTCCACCAATTTGAAAGCTAATCTCATCTAGAAACACCCTCACAGATATACGCAGAATAATGTGTAATCTGGGCACCTGTGGCCAGTCAAGTTGGCCTATAAAATGAACCATCACAGACATGAACAGGCAGTTTACAGAAAATGAGACTAAACTGGCTTTTAAATATATGAAAAATTCGAAAAATCCAAAGTAAACAAAAGATTTCATTTTTCACCTACCAGATTGGCTAAAATGAAAACATTCACTACTAAATGATACTGCCAATGATTGCGGGGAGCATAACACAATGTAAACTGATATAACGAAGTGTAAACCTCTTTAGAGGACAATCCCCAAACCACTCATTTTTCCTACACAGACATTCACTTGTGAGCCAAGGAGTATGCACAAGGACTTGTTAAAGAAAGTATGCGTCACACGGGGGTGGATTTACTTGTGCCGATGCGGAACCAACTTTAAGGCACAACATTAAGTGAAAAAGCGTGATTCCGAATAGGGCATAGAATATCTTTGAAAGGAGGTACAAGAGGCAGGCCACCGTGGTTTTCTCCAGAGAGAA
>NW_006431912.1:2610961-2613355 GCF_000325575.1 Pteropus alecto
GTGGAACCCAGACTTAGATGTCACTATTTAACTCAGATTTTTAAAAACCATGGCATGTATTTTTTTTAATTAAAAAAATACTAGTTCGTTCTTTTTTTTAAAGAAAGAAAACTTACATTCTCTTCTACCTTCCCATCTTGCAAATACTCCCCTCACTTTTTTCCCTCCTTCTTAGCAGAGTATCTTGCCTTCTACTAACAGGAAAATAAAAACCTCAGTGAGAACATCTTCAACTCATCCTGCAGCCAAGACTATATTCTTTCTGGCACCACACCCATCCTTTCCTTTCTTAACTTCCCCAGTTCCCGGATGCCACCCCCAATCCTCTTTTTTCCTTTTATGGTTAAATTTCTTCTATAGCCAACCTTCCAGTTATCCATTTACTCTGCCCTGTCAGCTGCCATCCTAGCTCACCTAGGCCACCATTTTCTCTGTGTCATTAGATAAGCTTCTTCTTAATCCTTCATACCACCTGTTTTAACCCTTTCAATGGCTTCCCCCTACCCTCAGGATAAATTTCAAAATCCTTAACATGGTTACAAGACCCTTCATGACCTCATGTCATTCACCAACCACCCCCTTGCATTCTAAGATCCAGCCCTACTGAACTTACAGTTTTTTAATTCTCTATGTTCTCGCTCACGTCTGAGTCATTGAGTATGCTACTTACTCCCTCTGCCTGGAATTCTGTTTTCTTCTCTCCTCCTGGATAACTTCCACTCATCCTTCACATCTCAGCCTGAAGCTCTCTTCCTCTAGAAACTGACATGTAATTGCTTCTTTAGTTCTGATTCTTCCCCGAGATTGACATTTAAGCTAGAGCTTATGCCCTTCTAGAACATCACTGTGCCGCCTGCCAAAGACTCTGGCACAGAGTAAACGCCAAATAATCATGGCACAAATTAACGAAGGCGTAACCAAGCCCATTTCAAAACACATTTTACAAAAAAACATAAATGGAGTCTTGCTGTTTTTGAGGAATCGTTAGTGGGAAATAGTTTAGGCAAGGTGCTTTACAGAGTTAGGATTATAGTTTTGACTAATTTGTTAGATCTGTCCCTCTGGTGGTATATTTTAGAATTTAAAGCAATTTTACAATAGTGTATGCCTTCATCTTCCTTTAAAAAATCTGGGTGTACACACATATGTATAAGAGAACAGCTCTACCAAATTGGTCTTTGTAGTCCAGTGGTTTAGAAATCTGTGAAAATATTGTTCTTTAGCAAGTTTTCCAAAAATTATATTGAGGCAAGAATGTAGTAATTGTGTATTTTAAAATGTATTTCAGTGGCAGCTATAGACAAGTACACTCTGTATTGCTTAAGACATTAACATGTAGTTACCTCAAGTGCATTGTCGAAACAAAGCAATATATACTTCCCAAGACTCAAAGCTGACCAGTGTCAGTTGATGGCAGAAAACAGAGTGTTTGAAAGCTGGAAAATGTGTCTGTTTGTTCAGATTAATTCTGAGAAGGGGGAGGAGGGAAATCAATGAGCATGTGAGTCCAAACAACCTTCAGACAGAATTTCTAGAAATACAGTCAGAGTAAAAGTAAAACTTTAAGAAACTAAAAGAATTAAACATCAAGCTGTATAAATAAATAAAGCGTGAAAAGAAATGGCATAGGTATAGTTTTTAAAAGAAGAGAACTAAAGTGATTAGTTTTTAGCAGTTCTCATAGAATTTCCAGAAAGAAAAAAAAAAGAGAGAGAGAGAGAGAGAGAGAGAAAGATCCACGAAAAACAGCAAAAAAATGGGTTCTCACACTGGATTATCAAAATGGTTTTCTTTTACTTAGATCTAGAGCTGCAAAGAAGTACCTACAACTAAACTATCCTTTTCTTTCCACTGCAAACCTAGCCCATCCCAGGCCCTCTCGCACTCTGAGCTGCACTCCTCCCAGCTTCTTACCCACATAGAAACCTGGGACTCTCCCTCATCGCAGCCTCTGGTCTGAGTTTTGTCAGTTCTTACCACTTAATATCTCCAGGGCCTGTCCACAGCCACTAGTCTAGAGCAAGCCCACACCTCATCTCCTGCCTGGCCCACAGGCAGGAAGAAGCCTCTGTGCTGTAGCAATTAAGCAAAGGACTCTAGAAGTGGACTGCTAGGGACATAGCACTTATTAAACAACCAATGTTGGCCCAGTTATTCTGTCTCCATCTCCTCTTCTATGCAAAGAGGAGGACGACAGCATTTTAGCCTATAAGGCTATGTGAGTATCCAATGAGATAAAATTCAAAGGACAATACTTGGTCCATAGTAATGTGCTCCATAAACATGAGCTACCATTATTTCTTACGATTTCCTTCCTTCTTTTCTTGCTTAATTCAAATCAATTTTCCTGGAGCCATCATTTTCAATGAACTCTGATCCCTCACCTTCCTGCTG
>NW_006431912.1:2613408-2660431 GCF_000325575.1 Pteropus alecto
CAGCCTAAATGGTTTCAAAGGCCTACAGGGCCAGGCTTGATCTGGGCTCTACCACCCTCTCCAGCTCCATCCTGAATCCTCTCCCCTTGTTCTCAGGGCTCCAGACGCTCTGACCTTCTTTCGGTTCTTCAAATCTGTGAAGCTTCCTCTCATCTCAGGGCTTTTACACAAGCTACTTCCTCTGCCTGGAGCACAGACTCATCCTTTCCGTCTGGGCACAGAGCCTCATTACTTCCTCAGGGAGACCTTGCCCAGACTCCCTAACTAGATGGAACCTCTCTAAGGCATTATGTATTTCCCCTCCACAATGCTCCTCAGAATCCTAATCTCTGTGGTTATTAGATTAACATCTCAAGCAGAGGCCATGTCCATTTTTTATTTTTTGCCAATCCTTAGAGCCTAGTATAGTTCCTGATATATAACATGGTAGGTACTCAATTAATATCTTTGAAAGAGGGGAAGGAAGAGGGAAGGAAGGAAAGAAAAAAGTATGGCAGAGTGTCCTTGCCTGTTCTAGAGGCCACACTGATGTAAGAAGCCATCTCATACCACAAGCCTTGTGTGCTTCTCCCACCTCCTGCTGCCTTGGATTCATTTAAGTATTTGATTTTTAACTCGATTCCAGTGTTGATTCTTGGGAAGAATGGTCCTTACATTGTTATTATAGTGTGACCTCTGAATGCAGTTTGTGGCATGTTTTTCCTTGCACAGACATTTTATGGTCCCAAGAAAGGACAAGGTGATAGGTATAACATGGCAGGGAGAAAATATTCTACCCAGCCAGAACCAAACGGGATTCCTTGCCCAGCTTGCTTCCTGGCATTTCTGCCTTCTATTTAGGAGTGATCCACATAAGGGACTCCAGCACAAGCAAAAGACAATAGAAAGATGCGACTAGGAGAGAGAAAAGTCTTCCCACATCCACCATTTTCAACCTTCTAGAGAAAGCACTAGAAAATGAGAGTAGGCCTAAACCAGAGGAGCCATTTCTCTGAGCTATAGGCAGAGGAGAGGGCTTTTCCTCATGCTTAATATGGGCGAACATAGATGAATTCCAGAGGAACCAGAGAAGAAAGAATGTCGAAGTCAAAGGGGATGTTTCACCCTTCATCCAAACTCATTCTTGTATGAATGAAGCAACCGAGGGCCAGAGAACTGTAAGGGCTTGCCCGAAGTCACACCGAGGCCCAGACTCTAGAAGGAGGCCAGAGAAGAGAATGTGGTTGATTGACTAGCACTTCGAGTTCCTACCCATAGTTTGGTTCTTTTGCCCTGATTAAATTCTTAAATATCTATGTGAAGTAGGTTTCATTACCCCCATTTTATAGATGGAAACACTGAGGCTCAGGAACACCTGGCACAAAGATGAAAGCTGGACAATTGAAACATTCTGGGACTGACACTGCAAGTATCCTTGATCTTGTGCGAGCCAGCACTCTGCGCCTGAGCTCACCTTTATCTGACCACATATTCTGGTTCACCTGAGTCACTCCTGCTTTATACCTGTTATTCCAATGACATTGGTAATAACACCTCCTTTCTGTCCCAAAAGCGTCCCAGTTAGGATAATAAATTTATTGTATGGTCACTCTACTATCTACAAAATGGGTATATTAATACTACCTACACATGGAGTGGCTATGAGAAATCAATGGGATTTTGTATATAAAATGCATAGCATCTGGCACATAGTAAGCAATCAATAGATGTTAGCTGTTATTATAATTAGGAAGGCATCTAAAGAGTGAGTAACAACGAGTGAAACCGAGTTTTCCCACTTGACATTTTCATCATGGTCTCTGTGGATGACGCTCCCTGGAGTTGTGCAGCGCCAGCTTTACTGGATTCAAACTAACCCCTTAAGGGGCGGCACCAGCCGCTCTAGACTAGAGGTCATGTGCAGGCACCAAGCTTGCCTTTTCCAGCTCTGAGCCAATCAGATTCGCTACCGGGGCCTTCTTGGGTCACATAATTGAGACCGAATTTTTTTTTTTACAGCTTTATTAAAATATAATAGACAATTAGTTGCTCATATTTACATTATACAATTCAACGAGTTTTTTTCAATTACAGTTGGCATACAAGATTATATTAGTTTCAGTTGTACAGCATAGGGATTAGAGATCTATATAACTCACAAAGCGATCACCCCACTAAATCTAGTACGCTTCTTCCCTTTACATATTTATTATGACCTTTCTAACTATTTTTCTTATGCTACGCTTTATATCTCCATATCTATTTTGTAACTATTCACTTGTACTTCTTAATCCCTTTGCCCTTTTTCATTGTACCTCCAATCCCCCTCCCGTCTAGTAACCCTAGAAATATCCTGTATCTATGAGTTTGTTTCCGTTTTTGTTGTTGTCGTTTATTTTGTTCTTTAGATTCCACGCATACGTGAAATCACGTGGTATTTGTCTTTACCTGACTTACTTCATTTAGTGCAATACCCTCTAGGTCCCTCAAGGCAATATCTTTTTTTCTCATCCCCTTCCTTTTAGTCTGTGTGTGTCTTTTAATCAGAAATTGAGTCTCTTGTAGGCAGCATATGTAGGTGTCTTGTTTTCTTATCCATTCAGCCACCCTATCTTTTGATTTTTTTCTTTTACTCTAAAGTCTAGAGCCCAGATTTCTTAAAGACACAGTGTCAGGAGGGCATCCTACAGAGCATCCCTCCTCCAGCCCCACTTAATGCTAATCAAGTGAGTGGTTTATGGGACTTTCATTCTCTTCAAGATTAAGAGGTGGGTGTGAATATTTTCCTCTGGCCCCCTTAAATGTTCTTGATTACAGTAATAAAAATGCTAAGCTCTATTGCCTCTCATTGGAGTGAAGGCAGCTGAAAACTCCTCATTCACTGAAGAAACTAATTGTTGATTCTACTGCATCTAAACAGGTGTTCTTCAGATTGCTTTTTCTAATGCCTTTTCACTGGAAAGATCAATTTCAATGTTGCTTTGAACTAATCAGTGATTGCTTCTGTATTCATCCAAATTTATATCTTTGATTTCGTGTGCTAGATGAGACATCACCTTCAAAGTCTATAAACCTAAGTAAGGTAGGTAATTTTTAATTTAGCTCTTTGTGCTCTTCTGTCTTCCATATTTTATGCAAACTATGCATATGTTTCTTTCATTATTTAAAAGTCTAGTTTAAACCTATATTTTAACTTCCAGAGTTATCTTTGGATATCCTATAAGCACTGAGCATGGCGTGCTATATGGAGTAGATGTTCTATAAATATTTGTGGAAAAGATAAATTAATACCTTAACCTGAATTACAAGCAAATTGAATTTGTGCTGTCTAGGTGTTTGGGTTCAGGAATTCTTTAAATATTGTATGAATTTTTTTTGTGTCTATATCTGTGTTTATTCTGTTCTCTCTGCCTAGAATTTCCTCCATTTCATCTCTTTGGACCTCTCATGTTCATTCAAGGTTCTCTTCAAATGCCAATTGCTCCATGAAACCCAGCTTGCAGTCTCCAACCAGATTGCTTGGATTCAGTCTTAGCATAAAGGGGCTGAAAAGAATCACATCTGGTTTCCCAAACCCCACGGTACTCTGGGTCTCTCTTATCTTATCTGGTAGGTATTTGTGCCCTGACTTTATTCACCCATTTTCAGCATGTGAACTTCTTAAGATGAGACAGAGGGTATACTCTGCTAAACCAACTGCATATAGTAAAAGATAGTAATTGCTTCATAAATGGTAAGTTTACAGTTTTAAAGAATGACTTTTTAAAAGTAGGATATGCCTGAACATAGCAATGATTAATGTGGCTCTTCAACTGAGTCTCGAAAATGTGGGGCTTTAGAACTCAGATGTCATGTTTTTGGACTCTCTCGTTCACATGTGAAGAAACTTTGCTTCAGAGAGTCTTAGTGTTTTGCGTAAGGTCACCTGGCTGGGAAGGATCAGAGTTCAGCCAGCAGACCTCCTGAGTGCTCTTCCAGACATTTCTTCAGGCATAATTTAATATGTATCAGTTTATCCTTGAGTGTAAAGTACACTTCATGATTGAATACGGTAACTGGCCAACTATTCATAGTTCTCTCGCTCCCTCCCTTTTAGTGCCTGTTTCTAAGCAGCAAAGTTGTGGTTCAGTGACTTCTGTCTGGATAATATGAAAACAGGGCACCTAGCCAATTTTGATGAGCTAACTATTTCCCTAAATTATCATGCCTAAGCAAAGGGCCTTAACCCTGCTGTTCAACACTTATCATCGGATCTGGGGGATGGGCCAAACACAGGCACATCATCAAATAGCTGGAATTTTATATTTCATATTGTCAAGCAGTGAAAATTGTCATTCTTAAAAATGACTGACAGTTCTTCTGCCTCATTTCTACTACATTGAGTTAGGTGGAAAAAAATCATCTTTAGTCTTTTTACAGATTTCTTGCTGAAGACACATGTGACAGGACTACAAATTTTCACCAGAAATTGATGGGAGAACGGGCATTTCAAAGTGCCTGAAAGAATTTGCAAAAGGTCCCAATTAACAGAATGGAGCTACCACCTCAAAAAATACAATATACAATAAAATAAATGTTGCAGTGGGAATGAATCTTGCTCGGAGTGCTGAGTGGTTGGTTGGCTGATTGCCTGGGAAGAGTGGTGGCCAGGGCTTGCCAGCTGGCTGATCCACACGCCTAAAAAGGATGCGGTCAGCTTACACCTTGGCAAACTATGATTTTGATGGAAATCTTAGAGGTCGGCAGACGTTCTCCCTAGTAAAGTACGGTAGATCAGGTCATTGCTTTTATTTGAATGAAGAAAATATCTTAATTGCCAGAATGAGTAGGACCAAGTCGGTACTCTGCTCCTAACGAGAGTTCGTTACTGGATCAGGATAGATAAATATCTTAAAAGAGACACAGGGTGTATCTGAAGGTGGCACAGTCAACTAATCCCCAAATTAATCAGTCGTCCCACTGAAGCAAACCAACTGGCTCACCAACAACTGCACATCTTCCCACAAGTCCCACTCAACAACCATTTTTTTTCAAACTCCGAATTCCAAAGCTACTGCTATCCTGTTGTCTTATATTCACTCACGTTCAACTGTGTGTAGTCGTTTTGTTTGTTTCACATAGATATGAAAACAGGGGTCAGGTGTAAACATCCTAGTAGCCCCACAATGGCTAATTTAGTGCTTTCCACATGGAGGCCCTCAGAGAATGAAAGAACTGCAAAGAGAACTTCTATGTTCCAGAGTCCATACTGAAAATTATATCAAAAGTCTAAGACATTTAAAAACTATCTTAAAAGATTGACAAAATCTCTATCAGCTCCCAAATGGATTTCTTTTTTTGAAATTTGTTAAAAACAGATTCTAATATTTATTTTTTTAAATCAAGCATAAAAAAGTAGCCAGAAAAAAATACTGTGAACAAATTTAAAAGAAAAATACAGAATGGGCAAAGCATTTTCAGACTGTGGCTATAACTGACAAAGGGTCGATACCCTTACTATATAAAAATGGACAAAGAAGATAATCTGGAAATTAACAAAAGTAGAAATGGCTATTTAACATATGAAAGAATTTCAACTTTACTAGTAACCAAAGAATACAGATAACAGCCAGATATCTCTTTTCATCTATGAGATAAGGAAAAACCAGAGTAGATCTGGTTGTGGGTTATTCGATACTTTCATACACTGCCCATGGCAATGCAAAATGAAATCACCTTTCTGGAGGATAATTGTCAATATACAGATTTAGAAGTTTTAACATATACCTGCAGAAATTCATCCCAAAGAAACAATCAGATAAGTATGTAAAGATGTATGTACAAGCAAACTGGAGGAGCCTAAATGTTGACCAACATAGGATTAATCAAATGAGGTAAACTACATCCACACTATTATGCTGCCATTAAACTGGAAAATTGATATATATTAATTGGAATATAAAGATATTTACAACATATTAAGAAAGGAGCAGACCACAGAAAGATATGATTAAGTTTTTTGAAAACATTTATGTGTACTATATACACATATGTTTATGTATACACCGATGAACACATATGTTTACATTTGCATGATATCCATGATTTATGACTTCTTCAGAGTTGCTTTAATATGAAGGGATTGATTGAGTTTTGTTCCATTATAAGGGTTTTGCTCAAACATACAACGTTTTAAAAAGCAAAGGTTTAATTGAGTTGACAGAGGTTTGGACATAACAGAAGAGTAAACCAGAGGATTTGAAAGAGAACTTTTACTGAAGTTTGCATGATTAATGATGAATGAACTAATTGTTTTTTCCTTGCCAGAGATCAGACTGTGTTAATATTTCATTTAAATATTAGTGAATTTGAAATATGGATATATACATATTCACACAGGAATGGGGAGGTCGGATTAGATTAATCTAACAAGTCTTCCATGCTTTAGATTTACTGAATTACAAGCATATACAGGCAACCCCTGACTTACATTGAATTGGGTATTAGAGGATTTTTGTAAGTCTGAAGTTGATTGTATAATTTCAAGTATAGTGAGGAGAGGAAATTGAGGGGACATGAAAGATATTAACAGAGTAACTGAGAAAAAACCACAGTAGTCCTTTCTTATCGGCTGTTCCTCTTTCCTTGGCTTCAATTACCTGCAGTCAACAATGGTTTGAAAATATTAAATGGAAAATTCCAGAAATAAACTATTCATAAGTTTTAAATTACATGCCATTCTGAGTAGCGTGATGAAATCTCACAAGTCCTACTCTGTCTCACCTGGGACGTGAATCACATCTCCATGCTGTATATGCTCCCCACCTCTTAGTCACTTAGTAGCCATCTTGGTTATCGGATTGACTGTTGCTATCTTGCAGTGCTTGCAAGTAACCCTTGTTTTCCTTAATAATGGCCCCAAAGCAGAAGAGCAGTGATGCTAGTGATTCAGATATGCCAGAGAGAAGCTGTAAAGTGTTTGTTATCCATCGTCAAAATGTCAGTAGTAGCCTAACGCTACAAAAAAAGGCCTACGTCATTGGCCTCACTTCATCTCATCACGTAGGCATTGTATCATCTCACATTGTCTCAAGAAGGATGAGTACAGAGCTAAAATGCCATTTTAATGCCAGTAAGACATTTCAAGAGAGAGAAACCATATTCATATAACTTTTATTACAGTGTATTGTTAGAATTGTTATGTTTTATTATTGTTGTTTATCTCTTATTGTGCCTAATTTATAAATTAAACTTTATCATAGGTATGTCTGTATAGGAAAAAACAGTATATATAAGATTCAGTACTATCCATGGTTTCAGGCATTCTTGGAACATATCCCCAGCAGGTAAGGGGTTGGGGGCGAGGGGACCACTATATAAAGAAGTTAAAAAAAGAATCTTCATTTTAATGCCATAGAAAATCGGTAGAAGGACAGTTTAAAATTACTAAAGTTGAATATAGTAAATCAAATTAGCATTAATATTTGTGAGTATGTGATTGTAAAAAGATGGATGAAATGACTAGCTGTCTTTTTAAGACTATTGGTAGTAGAATCAATTATGGTTCATTATTAATGATATTAACAGAAAATTAGCTTTTATTAGCTCCTAAAAATATGAGGTTGTTATAGTAGACTGTAGTCCCTTACCAACATATGTTAAACTTGAAGGCTTATAAACCAGCTCCCTTCCCAGAACTAAAATAGATTAGATGATCAATTAATGGCTAAAATGTTATTATATCTCTTTAATATTTCTTGTCAAAAACTTAAATATTCCTGATTCAAATTGTGTTTCTATCTGAGTAATATAATTTGATCATAATTGGTTTCATTTTGATTATCTTTACATTTGGGTACTTAATATTTTTTCTCTGATCTACTGAGAATGCCAGCTACCAATTTTTGCTATTTAGCAAGTCAGTGAAGAGCTTCCCACTGAGTGCCTTAATTATTGTTAATTGAATATTGTAAATGATTTTTCAGGATCACCATCCTGGCAATCTACCCAACATTTTTCTCAGTTAGCAAAAGTAAAAAACACCAAGAATCCCTTCTACCCTTTTCTATGCAGTCATCAGATCAAGTATCAGCAGTAACCAGTTTCTATAAAAACTAGTCTCCTCTTTTTAAATGTCAAATCACATATACGCTTCATATGGCACTTAGAACAGGGTGGCTGCTCAATGAATATTAAACGACAGCTGTCCTTTTAGATAGAATAAGTCCCAGTCTTACTCAGTTCCAGTCTGAGAGGGAACATTCCATTTTGCTTCCAGAGCTCCCACAGTGCATCTCATCTAGCGTGGCAGGCCTGGTACTCTAGGGTAGAGCTCTTCCATTGTCATGCACCAGGACCAATCTTTCTAGGACTTTTTGCTATTCTATAATCAAAAGAAGGGAAAAATAGTAAATAAAGAGCCTTAGAAGATCTGAGAATGTCAGAAATGCTACAGGCAAAAAAAAAAAAAACCAAAAAACAAAAAAACTGGAGAGCGGGAATAAAAGGAGAGACAGGCTTCCTATGTATTTCTTGCCTTATAATGCACAATGAAAAAAAATGATAAATTCATGATCTGCTTTTTTTGGCTTTCAAACTATGTCTCCAATTTTGCAGGGGGTTGGGGGTAAGGCTTCAACAGAATGAAGTTGTGTGGGAGGTTGGTTTCAGCTACATTAAATCTTGCCTTCTTAATTTTTTTTTCTTGCTTGATCAATGAAATCTCAACCATCATTATAAAATCAGGACCAGAAGAAGCCTTCAGACACAATCTAGAGTTTTCTTCCTCATCGAAGTGACCCATAAATTATTTAAAAAAGAGAGAGATAGAGAGAGAGAATGCGAGAGCGAGAGAGAGAGAGAGAGAGAGAGAGAGAAAAGGAGAGAGAGAGAGAGAAGAGAATCTGTTTCTTTGGAGGGACAGGCTTCCACAAGCTTGGTTAATAAACTGTCAGAAAATAAATGACATTTTCTGCCAGGATTTTTCCTTTGCATCTAGCCACTTAAGTTTGTCAGATCTCAGGTTTAGAGACAAATTCTGGGCCCACCTTTAGCAAATTTTCAATGTTGAGGGTTATGCACTACATGGTAATAATTTTGCCCTGGCTTTTTATTTTCCTAGTCTTAGGGAAATAAAAATTTGCCTACATTTCTCAACCATTTGATCTTTGTATATTAGATATAGATTTGTAAGTTACCTCAAATGTTTTGTGGTAGGAGATAGGTCAGAATGAATAAATGATTGAATAAATAAAATAATAAAACATTCCCTCATGCTGAAGTTTAAGAGCACTTTGGCTAGTTCTGAAGAATAGCCGGTTACCATTATATTTTAATAGAGACTGAAAAAAGAGCCTGCCCATGCCCCAGCCCTTTCTGATGAAAAATGCCCTGACCACATTCTTTTACCTCCCACTCCTCATCTGCTCTGAGGAATTGGACCAGTGATGATGGCATCTGACCTGAGGGCAATCATTTGCACTGGATAGATAATGGCCTGTAATGTGACCTGGCACCAACAGGTGACCTGGGCCAACCAGATTCAGTCCCCTGAGAAGTTAAAGTGCAGCAAGAATGTGCTAGTTAGTGAGAGGAAGCTGAAACTGAAGGGTCTTGATCAGACAGGGGCCTGAGAGGCCATAATGCCATGTCCAACCTAGTTATGAGGGAGCAGAAACTACGACGAAGTCAAGGCAATGGTCAGGAGAGAAAAGAGAACGAGTCAGGGTGGCCCTCCAGACAGAGCTGGAAGAACAGCCGGACTCAGAGCCGGCGCTCTTCCTGAAGGTTCTCCATCTGCTCCCAGTCCACATGCATTCTCCTGGTCAACTCCTATTTTTCCAAGAAAACTTGACAGAGCCTTTGTCGTTTGCAGCCAAGAGTCTCAACATGTGTCAAAACATTTTTTTTCTTCATGTTTTCACTCAATGATAACGTTTCTACTTGATTACTTTGGGCTTTTCCATTTTTTCCAATGCGATTTTAAAATTGTCTTATAGAAAGATATTTGAGAATAGAAGTTTAATAGAAACCAAACAGAAAGAGCTCATTATTTCCACTCACTTGTCTTTAAATTAATACTGTATTTAAGAATCCTAAATATTTATGGAAGGAGATTCCCTAACTTCCTGCAGTGGCTTGCTTAATTTTCTCACAAATAGTAGAACTCATCTGCCATGAGGCCCCACTGATACTCGCACATACTGGAGTTTTGCCCTCTTTTCCTAGTTGCTTTGGGTAGAATATCTGGCTTTTTGACTTGACTTCTCCCTCAGACACACACCCTGGCTCCACTCAGTGCCATTCTTCGGCGAGATGCTTCCTGCTCTAGGGCCCATTTCCGGACACTAGAGGCCTATTTGTCTTGTGGGGGTGGAGAATGGAAGTGCATATCAGCCTATTTTTATATATGGGGAAGTTAAAACTTCTAAAACTTTAAACGTGGTCAAACAGACACACTGACCCAGAACTTTTGGTCATTCCACCTCCTACAAGGGAAGACTGGTGATTAGCTTGACGGATATGTAGATTCCCATGGGAGTTCTGCCACAACAGATACTTTGCGTGTGACCACTGTCCTTCATTTTTCAGAGCCACCGCAAGCTTTAAGAAATATGCAGACATTTAAGCCCCTAGATGTATGTAATGCTCCTCATTTTCATCACTTTTGTGTTCTTTGGGACTAGAATACCTGCCTCATAGAGTTCATAACTTTAAATAATTCATGAACTTATCAATGTCTAGTTTCTTTGAGGGTCATTTTAATGACAACATTGACTATACAGCAAATCAAATCAGTTGTGCATAATCTAATTTTCTCATCAGCTGAAAATATCAGAAGGACTTTTTAATCTGAATATGGATGGTTGCTGGGTGTTTCGATAAGTATAATTCTGAGTCACAGTCTGATACATGTTGAGTATGGCTGATTACCAGTTAATGGTGGATGGAATTTGCCATGTTATCTTTCATGGCAGGGTCTGCTTATTTTTAACTTTATGCACTGTTAACACCTCCTCTATTGAGAAGCTTGCCTTGTAAACACCTCACTTACTTTCTATGGGAGAACCCTAGGTGCTTAACAGTACTCATGCATAGAACACCCGCCACCAACCCACCACCCAACATTCATGTTTCTCTGTGTCCCATAATGCTCTCATCCTTCTTAGCTGGAATGTCCTCCTTCTTCTGTCTAGCTCCCAAGGCCCAGCTTAAATCTTCCCTTTTCTCTGAATTCTTCTCTGACTTTTCCAGTTCTCTGTGGTCTCCAGTTCTTCTGGACTTTTACAGCCTTAGCCATCTGTACCAGCTTAACTTTTGAGTATAAACTACAACAGAGTGCTTTCTGCTGTTTAACAGGTCAGCTTCTCAACCAAATCGCAAACTTTAAAAGGGAACTGGAGCCATGGCCTTTACTATGAATTTGTGCTCCATACATCTTGCATGAGCATTCATCCTGATACCAAAAAAAAAAAAACAAAAACAGATTTTGGTTGATCCACTTCAACTTTATTTTCTTTGCATGTGGAAGAGCAATATGAAGCACAGTCATCATCACTACTGCAGAGAAAGCTAGAGGGGCACAAACTCTTGAATTACCCTAGAAAAAGACCTTTATTTCCCTTCATAACTGCCATTGCAGGAGGTCAGCCTGAAGAGAGAGGGCAGATCCTCAATTCTTCAGAAACTTGCTTCGTTAAGTTGTTCTAAGGGAATGCTCAGATGTTCTGATATGCCCATATTCAAGTATAAGTGTAAATGCCTTTTCAAAAATGAAGCCTAACTGACAGTTTAAATTATCCTCTGACAGTGGACAATTGAGCACTGACTATAGTAGAATAAGCTATTGTCAATACCATAGTGTCACCATCACTCCCCTCCTAAGTCACAAGGAGGAAATAGCAGTCACAATTAAAAAGTAGTCTATAAATATATGAGTTAAAATGTTACTGGAAGACCTTGTTATTCTCAATTTTTACATAGTCTGGATGTCAAAGATGCTAAATTACTTTTACCATGTGGTTGAACATGTCCATAATTTTTGACAATTAATGTTACTGTGGCATTTGCTCATAACCAGTAAGTTTGAGATTGTAAGGCAAGTCTTACAAAACCTGCCTAATTTCCTCTAAGCACCAGGACTGGAAATTAGATTGCTGCCATCAGGTTTTTCACATGACTCAACTGTTCTCTAGGCTTGCTCTGCTGAAGCAAAGCATTTAGCACACAATTGAGTCAATACCTTCAAATGAGATTATGAATGTGAACGGGCCTTGTAAGCATCCCCTTCTCTGTGGGGGCTTAGGTCTGACGTCAGGGATCAGAGAATAACATAGACAGTTGCTGTCACTGAGCCAGCCCATAGGTCTAGAAAAGAGGACATTCCAAGGCTTTGGCTTTTCACTCTGGGGTAAAGGGAGACAGTACCTTTCTGTATTACTGTCCCTGTTCCACATAGTGGCCCTGGAGGCAGAGCAGAGGGCCTGGACAAATCAGCTGCAGGATGAACAAAAGCAGAGCAGGGGCAGGGAGGGGCAGGGAAGTAGCCATATTTAATTGGAGAACAGAGTAAATGCTAAAGACCCAGAGACAAGAAACCCAAGTTATGAACTGGATTGGCCATTGCAGCTCTGCTCTGGGGAAAATCTCTTTTGAAGGCTTATATGTAGCATCACTCGCCCTGGGTAACATCAACGATTGCTAAGAGAGCACAATTAAGAGTAGACTGCCTCACACCAAACATCTAAAACAGAAAAATAGGATAAACTTTTAAAAAATGCAGTCAGAAGTCTTGGATTCATGTTCCATGTGGTGGGGTGCTGGAGATGCTCATGAGAGACAGTGCATCTGCCACTTTCCAACTCCACATTCAGTGATGTCAGGTTGATGCCTTGAAATTGGCTATCATCGAAATATTTACACTACAGAAATTGGCAAATAATAAAACTCAGTGTTGTGGGTTCCCCTTCCCATGCTGCAGAAAGTCACTACTGTGTATCTGCCACATCAGCCTTGTGAACCTGGGTAAATTTTGTAACTTCTCCAAACCTTGAGTGATACCTATCTCACAGGAGTATTGGTGTAAATAAGACAATTAACTTGGAAGTTCTCTGTAAATTGTAAAGGTTCTACAAATGACAGTTTTTATTATTTAAAGTAAAATGTTAAATATAAAGTTTTAACATTTATCAAAATTAAAGCATATAATGATCACCTTTATTTGCAAGCTTAAAATATGATCTAGGACAAGATATCAGAAAGCACATTTAGGAAACAGCATATTTGTGTCAGTTAAAACTATTAGGAGCAACCTACAAAACTCTAACTCAAATTGGCTTCATTTTAGTCTAGGTTCATTGTCATCTTGACTAAGAAAGCCAAAGAGAATGGCTTAATTCAGCTAGCTTTATCCAGAGGCAGGACTTAACGCAGTGGCTCAGATGATGCTGTCATAGAGCAGAATGACCATATGTCCCTGTTTGCCCAGGATAGTCCTGTTTACGTGTCCTGTCTGGTTTGGCATTCATCTTGCCCTGTTTTGTTTTTAAAGTTGTCCTAGTTTCGAAGATAAATTATATGTTTACTTAATCAAGGTTTGTTCTCTCTGCTCAGTTCTTTTGTTTGCAGGATTCACCCACAGGTGTCACGTGACACATTTCTCCCCAGCCTTTCCCTGTAGCTCCACTCCTTCCACATGGATAGCAAAATATTTACAGCAGCTGCAAAACCACTCAATTTAGAGGGATAGAAAATCTCTTCCAACAGCACCTAGACAAGCCCCGGCCCTCACTGTCTCTCGCTGGTCTGATTTAGGTCACATGGCCATTCCTGAAGCTTCCGTTTGGGTAAACGGATTTGCCAATGGACTTCGTCAATCATACTCAAGCCTAGAGTAGACATGGGATAATTCCACACAAATCATTTAACTGAGAATGAGGATGGGTGAATTCTCCCAAGGAACAGAATTAACTGTTGGCAGCAGAGAGGTGAGTGGTTACCGGCTGGAGAGGTAACAAGAATGATCTCTGACGTTGCAGAGCAGTAAAGTGCTGGAGTAGGAATCAGCTGACCCAACTTTTAGCTTTTCCACCAGCAAATGTTGGGATGGTGGGCAAGTCTTGCATGACTTAGACCTCGATTTCCTGTTAGGTAATGTGGGAAAGCAGGACAAGAGGATTTTAAAATTTCCATTTCGCTCTACATATTTCAGTTATGGCTATGTTCTCTCATTAGTCTTTGGGGTTATCAATTTGAGATCTATTTTCTCACCTGATTTTTCTCACTGGGCTTAAATAGACCTCGCCTTTGCTTTATTTCTAATCTAGAGGCCTTCCAGCTCTGGTGGAGATCTGAAATATTCCATTGCTCCTATTAAGTCAGTCATATTCTTTAACTAGCTAACTTTCCCCATAGTTTACAACTTGTGTCAGAGCCCGGGAAGATTTGCTTTTAGTTTTTTCCCTGTGAACCAAACAAGTCATAAAAACAGATTTATATCATGTTTTCCTTACAGCTGCATTTCATCCTAGGTTTCTTAAATCAAGAAATTGACTATCATAATGGTTGAATGAATAAAACACAGCAGCAATGAGTGACTGCCTTTAGCAAACTGAGAAAGTCTTATTATTTAAATGTTCCTGGTTATATTAAGTAAAGAAAAAGGCTTAGAATCGAAACTGAGAGAAATAGGCAGCCAAGTCAAAATGCCACCAAGCTGTAAATAAAATATGAAACTGGCTTGGAAAGGGAGCATTGCATTGAAGTCAAACACTGATATATAGTCCCTAATTGTGGGACATTTGTAGAAGGTGACATGACACCTGTCAATTATCCACAGCAGCCAGTAAATGTAGATTACATGAATAATTCACA
This sequence comes from Pteropus alecto, assembly GCF_000325575.1. Classification (NCBI taxonomy): domain Eukaryota; kingdom Metazoa; phylum Chordata; class Mammalia; order Chiroptera; family Pteropodidae; genus Pteropus; species Pteropus alecto. The sequence goes on from NW_006431912.1 coordinate 2,628,238, forward strand.
AATCCAGTGCCCTTTGTTGCTAAGCTAGCTAAGCCCAGTCCATAAAATAACTGCTGATACAAAAGAAGAAAAAATGTTTAAGTTGCAAAAGCCTTATGTTTCGCGTGAAAATGTTTTAAAGGCAGTTTCATTATAGACCATGTTTCCGTGGCTAAATAATTAACATGTGAGGCTTTATCAGGTGTAACAAAGGAGGGGTCTTGGGCTCTGAAACTTTATATGTCCCCTGACGAGGCTGCATAATAGAATCTTCAGTATCGGAAACGTATCATCATGTATCATAATTTTGTCGCTCTCTAAAACAGCATGCAATCCTTTCAAAAAGCTAAATCTACACTTTTGTTTCAGAATCATGGAATTACAGAATAATAAATTTGTAAGGTGAATCAGAGACAGCCTACTCCACTGGTTTTCAGAAGCAACAGAAATGTTTTTTCAAAAGAAATCTTATGTGAGATTACACAATATAAGACAGATAAAAGTGGAATTATTTCAGTTGACTCTGGGTGGGGATGAGGATTATAGAAAATGCCTGGAATCTGCCTCCTCGGCAGCCCCCTGCCCTGCACCTATAAGGATCCACCTGTCCCGTTTCACAGATGAGAAAACTGAGGCTCTTGAGAGGCAAAGGGGCTCACTGAAGTCCCAGAGTGATTTGGTGGCTGAGCTGGGACTGGAAGCTGACTGCCGTCTCCCACATAACACACAAACACATGTACAACTGCAAGTACAGCTTGTCTACACAGTCATGTGAGTAGCTGCGATTTGGAGAAATACCAGTTTTGCAGCTCCCAGGACCTCACAAGTCAGTATGAGGAATGGAAACAACTGGCTCTTTCATTTGTGGCCTGGGCCCAGGCAGCCTGATACCTACGCCCTGCTCACTTCTCCCACTCCCATGTTGGCCACAGTGTCAGGGTCAGAGGTCACGGGCCAGGTGGAAGGTGGGGCCTTGGAATGCCCAGGGGATTGGGCAGGCAGCCATGGGTAACCAGAGCCATCCATCCAATCTATCTGCTTCCCTGGGCTGCTGGAAGAAGCAGTATCACTGGAGAGAGCTACAGAGGTAGATGCTTCTAGGAGCGAATCCAGTGACACTGTGGTGAAAGGTTTTTCTCATCTCTACAAGATAGTTCATTTTTTGTGGCTTCCTTCCTTCATAATGAAAATTCCACCAGATGAAGAGGAACTAAAGAGAGGTCCCGTTTCATAAAGTTTATGAAGAAAGAAAGACCTTCTTTCTCATTTTAGGCTTATTTGCTGCCAAGGTTTTGCCTTTGTTTTTATAAGTTTGCAAGGAAGTTTCATTCCTGTATAAACCTACAGGGTACAAATGTTTCTTTGGCATAGGTTTTCTCTAATGTTTGCTATTTTTCTCTAATTGTCTCAACTGATAGTTTATATAAATAATTTAGCTTTTTAAGAAGTTAACCTACAGGGAAATGGTGCTGGAAGAGAGAACCAAGTTTCTGATGCAGGTCAAAGACAAGTATAAATTCAATGCTTTCTGAATTTGTCTCTTTGCAGTCATCATTTTTAGAACAAACACATTATATTTAGTTATATATAGGAATAATAATGTACTGCTGATTTTACTGTGATGAGTTGAGGTTGAAAACTTCAGGTTTTACTTGGATCATTCCAACGAACATGAAACAGGAGAAACTGGGCATCTTGATGTTATGGCTGCTTTAAGGCTGATTCAGTGCATATGTCACTATATTTCTTTGACTATGTGAGGACAAGAGTTTTCTCCAACAAATGGAGGTAATTATTAAGTGAGCCAATGATTATCTAAACCAATTAATGCTCATTCCAATAATGCTTCAGTGTCTCTCAAGAACAGCCTGGAGAACTATTCTCTAGTAAGAGACTGGTAGAGCTGGGGCAGCTGAGTGTGAGTCCCAGCAAATGGATGGCCCTCCCTGAGCTTCAGTTTCTGTATTTGTAATTTAAGTGCCATGATGATGATAACAATGCCTATCTCACAGGATGGCTGTGAGCATTGTGACGGCTTCATCTGCCTGGCAAAATGCTTGCCCATTTGGGTCGTAGTCTGGATTCTCAGAGAGCTGGGGCTGAGACAAAGGCTTCCATGCAAGTTCTTTATTGTGCACATGACCCCAGGAAGCTGGATGAGCTATGGAGAAGCCATGCAGAGGAGGAAGCAGGCATCGTCAAGGTGGCTACTGCTTGAGGTTGGTCATTCTTAGCAAATAAAGATACAAAACACCCAGTTAACTTTAAATTTCAAATAAACAACAAAGAATTTTTACTATAAGTATATACCATGCAATATTTGGGACAGACTTATAGTAAAAAAAATTTTGTTGTTTATTTTAAATTCAAAGTTAACCAGGCGTCTTGTATTTTATCTGGTAACCTTGGCACTGCAAGTAGTTGCTTGATTCTGTGGGACTGAGAAGTTGTATGAAATTTGTTTTGGGATTGAGCCATTCATCCCCATTTCCCATTGGTTAAAGTTAATGTTCCCTGTAGGTTGTAACTTCTTAAAGCTTTTCTGTGTTGCTGTGGGGCCAAGTGGGTTCCCATTAATTTCTGCTGTGCCAGGTCAGAAACCTGCGGTAAGGTGCTATCAAGTTGGTCCTGTGTGAGGCTGATCAGAGGTAGCAGTGGCCAGATACAAGACAGCAGAAATTGTGCAAGGGGTGTCCATACAGATGGTAAAGTGTAGTGACTGAGAGCACAAATCTTGGAGTCAGAGGTCTGTGTTCGAAAATTAGTTTTGCCAGTTACTAAGGCAGATTACCTAAATTTTCCATGTCTTGGTTCCTTCCTCTTAAAAATGAGATCAATAATACTCACATAGTAGGATTGTTGTGAAAATTAAAAGCAAGTATAAAGCTTTCGGAATGGTCCTTGGTACAACCTAAGTGTTTGCTATTATTATCCTGAAAAAGGTAGATTTTAACCACTGCAGCTTGGCAGCTGGGGCAGCTTGAACACCTTGCAACAACTGTGTTGCCAAATTTTGGTCAATGTCTAAAATATTTTTTTTTCCATAAATTGGGCTAAATGTTTTTATCATCTGGTTCATTTGGTTGTTCTTTAGCACTGAGAAGAATTATCATCTGCCTCGATTATGATCTTTTATAGTACAGAGAGGGAAAGGTTTTTAATGTCCCCTTGAACCTGTGGTCTTCCTGGGGAGCAAGCTAGATGCCCTGAGCTTCCCTCCACTCACTCTCAGCCAGTTGTGTCCCCACTTCTTCCAGCACCACGGGACGTGCTCAGCTCGACATTGCCTACCGACACCAAGGTAATCAGATGTACCTGTGGTTGTAGCAGAAATTGATATCGCATATCAGAATTTAAAATCGTGTATCTTTCCATATATTGAGACTAATAGTAAGTTTCTTCAGTTCTCTGGAACTTAACTCCTTCACCCCAATGTTCACTTCTCAATATCTCAAGTGGCCTGCCAGAAATCCTAAAATCTGAAACCTGATCTTAAATATGAAATTACTGAAAAATGTTGGCTTAAAGAGTCATTCAAACAATGCTTCCTCCACAAAACCATCTCCCCATTTGCCCTAGAGTTAGAAGCTGGCCCTTCTATGCTCTTGTCGGACAGCCCTCAGCCTTAGCCCTGATTGCAGGGCTTCATAATGGCTTGTTTGCAGGTCTGTTTTCCTGAGACTGTTGAACTCCTTAGGGTGAAGCCATGTGTATTCATCTTTGTATCTCTAACTCCCAAGCCCATTTCTGGCACAGGGTGAGGAGCAGGGCTGATTTATTCAGTAGGCACAAGTATGTACTGTACTCAGGACACAGAATATTTTTTAGGGGCCAATGAAAAAAATTTGAATTTCTCTTAAAATAAGAAGAAAAAGGAACTGTTAGAGCAGAAAAAAGTGTTTTAATTTTCCTCATATCAGAAAAAAATGAAATTTTTAGTGCCCTAAATCATTCAACTATTTTAATGTTTTTATAATAGAGAAAGGGGTCCAAGAAGACAAAAGTACCTAGGGGCCCACAAAAGTCATAATGTGGTCTTGGTGTTGAAAGTATAAGTAAACAAATGAGAAAATATGTAATGACTGTGAAAAAAATGCTTTGCAAATGACAAAGTACCATGAAAATGCAGCTTATTATTAAAAGCTGACAATTTTATTGCTGTTGTAAAGTTCTCCTCCCTTTTAGGACATTAATACCATAAGGAGTTTAAATTATTTTTCCAAATGGAAAGCTTTTCTTAGTCATATTCATATTATTTCTTCCTATGAAATAAAAGCTTTAATTGGCTTCATATAAAGAATATTTTGGGGTGGATGGGGAGGGGGCAGTAAAGGCACAGAATGTAAAGGCTCCATTAGTCGTAAGAGCTGTCTCAGTATACGTACCACTTACATACCCAGTGCATATGCCACACTTAAAGTGAACCTACTCGATGTAAAGCTAAGTTCCTACAGAAGGTGAACCAAAGTGACCATTACTTTTACAAAAAAGAAATCCATGAAACTTAACCTTCATATATGTGTTATAAATACCTCACAACCAAGGCTTACCTCTGGGAAAAGTTAACTCAAGTAATTCTGAAGTGATCTGGTGCTATATTCTATCCTTTGAGTTGGTTGATGACAAGTGAATCCTATCAGTTTCTGTCTTGGAAAATATGAAGGCAGGGGACACTGATGCCCAGAATATCTTCCAAGGGATGCTGAGAATGTTCTGACCTGGATCACTTGAGGAGATGATACTCTGGGCTTCCTCATATTACCAAGGAGAATCTAGGCACATCCTTTTCTTACAATCTTGAAGAGACTAACTAATGTAAAAAAGAATCTTCACTTTCCAAAATTATTCTCAGTAGAATTCCTTTAAAATATGAATTCTCGTAGTGCATTAAAATGTGAGAGTACCAAGTGACCAAAAGTGGTGAACTTAAGGAAAGTATTTTTTTTTTTCCTTTTCTTTCTTTTGTAAGTTTTCTGTAATGTGACTAGATTAGTCATACAAGAATAAAGCAAACACTAGTTACAATTTATGGAGCCCCAAGCCCTGCCATAAGCTCTTCATATATATTTTCTCATTTAAGGAGAGAAATTAAATACAATGTGATTTACAAAAGTTGTTTTACAGAACTGTTGGAAAAAAATGGTTTCACCTACAAAATAGGCACAAAAGCAAAGTAAACAATAATAGAAAAACTGCCATATTATTCTCTCTTGTTTCAGTTCTTTATGTTCTTAGGCTGGGTTTTACCGTGGTTTGGTTTTGACTTGGTGCAGAAGACAGAGAAGAGTTCTTTTGAGAACAGACTCTGGGTAGAATGGTCACCATCAGGCTTCCCAGGAGATGGGCAGCCAAAGAACAGATAACAAGAGGAACAAAGATGTCTAGCAAACAAGTAATTATCACCTCTGAAGTGTCTCCAACTATTTTAGGCAGCCATTCTAGGCATCTTACATCCATGAACAAGTGTCTCACAATGGACAACTGTGAGGGAAGTCTCCTGTGTGCCAGGCACTATTCTAGTGTTTTTGTGTTTATTAACTAATCTTCCCAGTACATCAAAAGGGTAGGTCCTATTATTATCACTCTTGTGTTATAAGCAAGAGCCCTGAGACAGAGAAAAGCTCAGTACCAAGAGCACCCAACTGGAAGGGATGTAGGTCTAGAACCTAAACCCTAAGCTACAGAGCCTAATGTAAGGCTTGAAACAATTTCAAGAAGTAGGGACTTTCATTATCCTCATTTGATTTACAGAGAATATGAGATTTAGAGAGGCTAGGTGACTTTCCTTCAGGTTACCTAGTTGGTAAATAGCAGTGCCAAGGAGTTTACTCAAGCGAACTGGGCCCCCAAGCTGATATACTAAAATCATTCCAGCACATGCAGTCTCCATGTTCAGGATGGTGCTCCAGCCTGTTTTTTGAAAATGGATATAATAGTGACCAAGAGATTCTGGTGAGCAGAGGAAAGAGGTGAAATGATGCACTGGGGCCGGGTGAAGGGGCACAGAAGAGGCTCCGGAGAGCCTGAAAGAGAAAGAAAGGAGACCAATTCTGTTCTATATGGAACAATACTAGAACTAGTACAGTTTGCCAGGGCGCAAGAAGAAACAACTCAGAAAATAGATGAGGCAGAGAGATTTAACAGAAGCATGGGGGTGGGGGACAGAGAAAGGGGGACGGAAAGTGGAAAGGAAGAGAAGAAGGTGAACAAATTATAAAGGAGGCTGTAGCACAAATGTCCTGGAAATTTCAGAACCACCTACTTATGGGGGGCCAGCATTGGGTAGGTAAAGTGGCAGCTCATTGCACACCCAAGGCCTCCTCCTGCTCCATTCAGAAGGCTGCATGCTGCATCAGGCAGACCCTTTCTCCTTTGGGGTGACATATACGTGAGGCTTATAAGACGAGACCCTCGAGCTCTATTCACAGTAAAAAATTGTACAGGCCTTCAACATATGACTCAGTGTATATTCTGTATCTGACTGAAAAAAAAATCAGCTTTACCTACAAGTGCTAACGTGTTGGCCAAGTTGAAGCGAGTACATAATTACATAAGAAATAAAAATACCTAGGGAGAAAGCAGTTTACCACCTTGTATGAGACATTCAGAATCCCTAGAGGAAAAGTGGCAGGTGACTCCTTTGCCAACTAAGGCAATAGCTGTGGTTGGACTGGGTGTTTTGTTGTAACCCCAGTATTTGGCACAGAGTCCTGAACACTGAGTGGGGCCCCTGAACCCTGCCTGGCACCAGATTGCATTCTCTAATGTCATTCCTGTTTTATTTTGTTTGAGAAGGACTGAGTAAGAACAAAGGGAAAAGGGAAAGAGTATTTAAAATTTGTTTTATGTGAAAATTTTATGTGCTAAGCCTTTAAGAAATAGAATATAATGCTTAAAAGTAGGAACTTTGGGGCTGGACATAGATAGATTCAAGCCTTGGCTCTGTTATGTCTTAGCTGTGTGACCTTGACAAGTTACTCAATCTCTCTGAGCCTTAATTTTTTCATCTGTAGAGTGGGCATATTAATAGGACCCACTTCATATAATGAAGGCAAATAGCTTAGCTTAGAACCTGGCAAATAGTGTCTAGTGTTAGCTAGTATTATCATCTGTAAAATGGGAGAGATGACCTCTCTAGTTCCCCAAGGAATGCTAAGGCTGAAACAAGAGGTTAGCCAGATGAGAGCTCTTTAAAATGTTCTTATTAATTTTATACTCTTCAGTGTGGTATAGTAAAACCAATATTGGACATGGAATTAGAAGTCTTGGATTTTGGTCTCTGGACTTTCATCCGTTCATCACTTAAGGAGTGGGTTAAGTCCCCTTAAAAATCCATCTTAGCTTTCATATTCTGGGACTCTAGCACCCATTCGTCCTCCCTCTTATCTGTAGCTGGAAGGCAGAGACCCTCACTCCGGGGGGCTTGTGGCTATAACTCCCATTCTTGGATGATCAACTTAACAAACAAACAAACAAACAAACAATGGCAAATGGAAGAACTGTATGTAATTCTATCGCATAAATAGAATAATTTAAAAAATATAGATTTGTATATTGCAGGAATTATCTCTTGGGCAGGATTAAGAGATATTTCACTTTAGACTTTACACATTTGTACTGTTTGAAACTTACACTGCGAACATTTTATTTGATAATGAAAATGATAAAGATATAAACAACATTGAAACACGTTCATTGTAGAGAGTTTAGAGAAAAAAAGAGAAAATCACTTATAATCTAGCCCAACCTAGGGATATTGCTATTAACTTTTTAATTTATATTCTTTCAGTCTTTTTTTCTATAGGCGTATATCACAAAAAATATACATATTTTTTTACAAAATATAATCATATTGTCTTTGCTCTTTTATAATTAGCTTCATTTAACATATATTGTTTATAGGTTTCCATGTCATTAAAGTTTCTTCTACAATCTATAGCATGATTTTAATGACTACTTATTTTTCCATATTGTATGTGGCCAGACTTCTATTGTTGCACATTTTGGCTCTTCTTGGTTCCCTCCCATTGTAAGTATTGACAGGCATTTGGAGAATAATGAAATGCTGAAATATTTGGCTTGGTTTCTCTCTTTGGGTAGAGCTGGCTGCTCTGTCTTTTCTTCCTCTTCTTTGTATCCTTTAGCTTTTGGGTGAGGGCCCAGAGAGCTCCACAAGGGGTTGTGTGTGTTTAAGAAACTCAGCTAAAAAACAAACCGATTGCAAAGAGCTCTGAGCCTAGAGTGTTGGGAAAATGCTGAGGATTGTAATTGGCCTAATGTTGCTCCCGTGAGAGATGCCATCTCCCTAGGCCACCAAAGTTCTGGCAGGGAGTTTAACTTTTCTCATCTAGCTGATGACAGATAAATATTCCTCACTTCAACAGTTATGTGCAGCCCCCAAAATGTTTCCCCTAGTCTGTCAAACGCTCCTTGGAAATGCCTACCAGCTCATCCATGAAGATGGTAAAGCAGGCATGGTGACATCAGCAAACCGGGACGGTGGGCTTTAGGTTTCATCAAAAAGATAGTCTCTTGGCCAGCGCTGGCCCCTCCCCCCGAGCCAGGCTGTTGGTCCAGTGGTGACTCAGGAAAGAATGCCACTGACGAGCACCAGGCATGCCAGGGAATTACTCAGCACATGCCAACAAGTAACCTCATACGGTAATCAAATTCGAGCCAATCTGCGAACGCTTTGCGTAACAGCATATTTGGATTTGGGGTTTAGCTTTCAGAGCTTGAGTTTCACATGTGCTTGAGCCTTGTCCCAGCTTCCCAGGGCCCCTCCTGTGTGCCCTGCCTCTGCTTGCAAGTAGAGAGAGCAGTTCTTTCAAGAGCCAGAGCTTGGCTCTCCCCTCGAGGTAATATAGAACTCTGCCAGGAATCAGCTGTCTCATGTGTCTGGACACCTCGTTCAGGCAAGTACTACTCCATATACTGTCTTTCTTACCAATAGGCCAGCAATGTGGGTGATGGATACCTTCTTTGCTGTTGGGACACTTAATAGCCATTCTTGGGATTGTCATGGCCTTCGATGTACCCTACCAACAACGAGAGTGAGCTTTGTTTACTGATGACTGCTGATATAACAAAATTCTATCTGGTCTTGGCTGTAGGAATTGGCAAAGTATTACCACATCAGCAGGTATTTCAGCTATCCAGGAGCCTCAGAAAGGACAAGAATGCTTATACATTTTAGGCCCTTTACTTTTGGATCTGGCCCTTCTCCTGCAGATATCTTGAGAGCTGAGAATTCGAAAGATTTAATTTAGGATCCACATGATGGTGATACCCTCTGCTTCCCTGCATAAATTTGCTACAGAACAGCAGCCACCATCTGAGGTCCCCTTGAGCTGGAGGCCCACCCACCTCACCAATACTGCCTCAGTGTATATCAGACTTTCCTAAAGGCCTTGGATGTTTGTGTACTCAAGGCAATACTGAACGTGAGGTGTTCAAACAGCAATACTTTGCACGAGAGACAAAGGCTGGTCAGTCATCTTATTCATAATTCTTCCAATGAAGGAACCATTTACATTCAAACTGCAAGCAGGACGAAATTGTTCCCATGAGGTAGGGTTTTAAAATGCCCTTGCTCTTGCCACAGTGCTCTGAGAGCTCTGATCTCACCAGGAGAATGTGGTTGTGAACACAGAGTGCCCAGGTTAGTGATACCAGGAGCTACAGTGTCACTGAGCAACAGCTATATTAGAGACTAAAGCCTTCCCCCAGGATAAGTTGATAAGAACTCAGTACCTAAACCCAATACTTTAAAAAAAGAAATGAATCAGTGATTAAAGATCCCAAAGAAAGATATTCCATCACAGACGTAATAATAAGACCTCATGGGATGCCCAACAGTTCTCCAAAGTAGGTGTGAATAATTGATTCCCCTTTTCCATCAATTAAGGGTTACCACCAGTTCTCTTTTCCCCTTTTATTTATTTTTTTCCAATTTATGTTGTTTTTATTTTTTATTATTTTTATTAATTTTTAATTTTTCAATTACAGTCAACATACAATTTATATTCATTTTAGATGTACAACATAATGATTAGACATTTATATAAATTATAAAGTGATCACCCGATAAGTCTAGTATCCATTTGACACAATACATAGTGATTACAATATTATTGACTATATTCCCTATGCTGTACTTTTCATCCCCATGACTGTTTTTATAACTGGCAATTTGTACATCTTAAGAAGAAGAAACTGAAGGTTGATATCTGAACTCATTATAAAATGTGCTTATTACCAAGAGTGCATTCTGTCATTCTCAAAAAAAAATCTATTTTCCTTTCAGAATGAAAGAGAACCCCACTAACTTCTGTTAACTGTAGGTATGTTTGGGCTGGGCAGAATCCTTACTGTGTCTTTAATTTTAACCAAGGATGATAGAAAGCAGAAGATGCCGAACTAGGCACTATAAACACTTTTGTAGCACTAGATATACCTGCGAGCCAAAGTCATTATGAAAGTAAAATTTCTTTCAAAGTAAAAAATACATACTTGTCTTTTACAAGTGCAAGAGCAAAGCCTAGTAATTATCAATGCTTTATTGGTAGTTATAAACCTCCAAAAATCTCAACAAATTGAACCTATACTATCTATGTATGAGAACATAAAACGTAACCTCCAGTGATAATGAAAGGAAAGAATAAATTTGGAAAATTCTCTGCATAGTTCATCATATAAATTAATCAACCCAAAGCCTTCAAGTTATAAAGACAATTTTTAGAGGTTTAAGGGGTGTGCTTCAAAGAGCTATTTCTTTAATATGAACTATGTGAAGATCATTTAAAAGTTTTAAAGTCACATACCATGGGAGAACACCTCAGGCTCACAAGAAAGATTGTGGAGTTTAGATTGAAAGTGCAGGTATTTGGTTTCTGCTGCTGATTTCTGATGCTGGCAGGTTAGGAGCCATTCCCAGGAAAGACACAGCAGAATCTGGGATCAGTGCTGCCCTTATAGGCCCCTAAGGGGTAGCTGAGCCTGGCTTCTCCTGCAGGCAAGGTTGTTCTTGGAGTTCCTCTTAAGAGGTAGGCAGCAGGGTGGGTACCCCAGGTTATCTCTCAGTCACGTTGCCCAAAGAGCAGCACAGTGATGGAGTCCTCAGAGCAATTCAATTTCCAATCCCATACCCTTCTATTTAAAGAAAACTACAAAACATGAGTGCTTATTGGGAACAAAGCATGGTACTATTCTTCCCACTCTATTTGTCTGCTTTTTTCTTTCGCTTGGTCTCCTTTTAATTATTGGGCAATCACCTCCAATTCCAAGAAGCCAATGCTCATTTTCTTTTTCCAATCTAAAAATTAATAAGGAATCTATTTCTCTAGTCTCATGCACAGGGTGAACTTTCTCAACTCATTCTCCTCAAGGAAGAAAATGTCAGATGTATCCCAAGTGTAAGTTTATCCACATCTTACAAACAGCATATACATGCATAGATGTAGCGTCCTTTCTCTCAGGAAGGTTATGTTCAATACGCGTACATCAAGTGATGTAAAGATTACCATGATTTATCATCTCTGTTTTGTCGATGGTGTGTGTATGTGGGGGTGCAGGGGGGGTGGGGCGGAATACCCGCAATGGGCATATGAAGATTTAGAGGAATGCTTGGGTACTTTTAAAGCATTAGATTACAATGTACATTTTTTTAGGTGTCATCAATGATAGCACATTGGTTGCCATTTCTTGAAAATACTTCTTTTTCGAAGGGCTCATGTAAATCTGGAACACTGGTTTTTTTTTTTCTTAGATGTTATTTACATTCATTAGGATTCTCTAAGGTAAGTCATTTGACAAGGGGGGAGGAGGATAAAAATCATAGAGTGAATGTGGGAAAGGCATGAGGAAGGCAAGCTTAATTATTTAAAAGTGCTGATAATTCTTATTCTTTTCCTGGGTCTGCCACCTTCTGGTATGCAACTTTTAAACCTTCTGGGACTCAGTTCCCCAAGTTAAATTGAGATAATAATAGAGCCAAGTTTGGTGAGTTGTGGGGTGTAATGGGTTGCTATTGTTAAGTATTTAGAGCACTGTCTGGCACATAGTAAACTCTCTAAATGTCCCCATCCATATTTATATTCTAGTCTATACATAGGGAGTCTGAGCTGGGCCTTCTCGAACAGAGTTTGGCGTGAAAGGGGCCAGTTGACACAAACTTCCCCACCCACATTTCCCATGATATCTCCTTCTTTCCCCAGGCTCAGTATCTTTCCTTTATATACTCTAAACCATAGATAACTTATTGTGTACTGCTCCCAGAGAAATTTGCATTTTAACAAGGATCAAAACCAAAAGCGAAAAGGTGTGACTTGGTAGAATTTCAGAAGGTAAGGGTGGAAGGATGTTTCTAAAACCCCTCAAATCACACTCCAGATGCAGTTGCTTCATTTATCTACCAGTGAAGCCTACTCTGGCAGGAAGTCACTTGCACTTTTCATTAATTGAGGTATTACCCTCCCAAATCTTGCAATCTAAAAGAGAGAACTTTGATCTAGTGAGATAACAAAACAGGTTAAGTAATTCAAGCCCAGCAACGTGGACTGAGTAATTCCCTGTCTCAGATATTGTCAAGGAGGTGCAGGGCACACTCAGGCAAAACAAGACCTGTTGTTTGGCTTCAAGAACGTCGCTGTTTATTGGAAGAGACAAAACACATCAGATGGTGATAAGGAAATGTGTGTGAGCAAAAGGAAAAAAGAGGCGTGTTGACAGCAGACAGCCTGATGAGTTCAGAAAACAGGAACATTTCTCAAGAACTTGAAAGCACTGGAGGTCTTTCGAAAGGGTATGTTGTGCACTGCCTGGAGGCCAAGGTATGAACTGGAAAGTGACTTAGCCCAGCCCTTTCTTTCTGGATAATGATTAACTGAATGCTCCAGCACAGGGATCTTCACTGGAGAGAAAAGGGAGCCTGAGTATGGATGATTCACTCTCATCTACTTGACATTATCTTCAGATTTTTATTTACCCTTTCCCTTCCACATTAGACACCCCTAATTCTTGGGGGGTCTGCCATGCCATTTCCTGCCAAGTCCCAGCTACTTTAGGGGGAGAGCTGGGGCCACGAGATCTTATTTCAAAAGGAGAGGGGAAATTGGAACCAGAAAGTCTTTGAGATAAACTTTCAGAGATTCTCTTTTTCTCTAACACAGGTTTCCCAAGGCTGGTGTCTCTAGCTTAGAGCTTGTTTGTTTGTTTTTGGTGAGAATTAGCCATTCAAAATGAAAGTCCTTTCATAATTTGATCTAGTTATGCAAACATAGCCCATCGATGTTAACAAACAGAGACCAGATGCAAATATCCCTATCAAGCATGATATGGAATAACTAGCAGGAGCTAAAGCTAACTAACTGTCTCTCTCCCTATTGCCCTAATACCTCATAAGAATTTCTTCCATTTGGAAATAAGCAAAAGGAAAAGAAAAAAAGGAGAGACTATTGAGATGTTTTAAACGGCCTCAAAATGACAGCAGTACTAGTAGAGCTGCTAGAATCACACGAGACTGCCATGTAAACAAATGAAGTAATTTCAGAGTTATGTGGAATTAGGCATGCATCCCTAAGAAAGGTTAAGTACCTCCATTTCATGAAGGATAAGTTAATTACAACAGGAAAGCAGATTCCAAATGGGGGTCACGGAGTCAGTGATTCACAGCCTGGTGCCCAAAAGAAGACTAGGTTCTCTGCAGTTCGTTGAACAGGGCATTACTGAATACAATGACATTTTATGACATTCTTTGGGGCACTGGATGTTTTAATTGTTCTGGATAGACAGCCAAGCAGTTGTTGGGTGAGGCCAAACACAGAGAATCCTAGAATGGTAATGGTGCTGCATTTTCTGTAAAGAAGAAAAAGGAGGTAGGTGATGTAAAAAGGAGGTAGGTGATATAAACAAGCTCACAGCAATTCCTCAAATCTCCAAGCTGACTACCATTGCTGCCTGCTTTTCTCAGAATGCCGTTGTCTTATGAGTAGGTGTTCAATCAAGAGGCCAAAGTCTTGACTAGTGTAGTGGGTCAGATTTTCTACTTTTAGAATCATTCTTAACTTTTAAAACTTTTTCTTGGGAGGGAGGGGAGTGGAGTGGCAGCCTCCAGGACTTTGGCCCTGTGAACCTTCATAGGTGGCTGAGAATAAGATGAAAAGTTGGGGAAGAAGATGCGGGGAGAGAGACTGAGAAAACAATACTTTAAATTAGGAAAGCCAGAGTCCAGAAAAGCATTTGAGAGAAATCTTCCCTGGTTAGCTCTGGGACAGAATTAGACACAAACGAGAAATCCCCAGAAGATGCTCAGTAGATGTTGGTAGACTGAATGTTGACCAAAACCTAAAGCTCTTTCTGTGAGATTCTCTCCTTCGCATCAATGTTATCTACAGGAAGTTCTTTCGAAGTCAACCCTAAATCCCTTCTCCAGCAACTTTAGCTCATTCTCTCCCTTTTTGCTCTGAGGAGAAATAGGAAAGATGCTGATATTGCTATTCTTACATTTCCATTAAATCTGTACATATTAAACTTGCCGTTAATCTTCCATTTTGTAGACTAAAATAACCTAAATTTTGTAAGCTTTTCCTTCAAAAAGTTAATTTCACAAACATTTCCACGTGCCAATCTTAGGAATCACAAATGTTTAGAAATAACTTACATATTGCCATATAGATGTAGTCTTACTGAGATAAATAATGTGCTTGTTTCATAAAGGTGCTGCTTCCTGTTGAAATCCTTGCATTCTTGGCGGTTGATGGCAGTGCTGTAGTTTTCTGTCTTCTCTCTTGAGCCTGGGATAAAGTGATAGCCGATGAGATAGACTAATAAGCTGCAGCCTTGCACTGATTAAACGTCCTTTTTGGGGGAGAAATGTCTGACAGGAGCAGGATAAAGCTGTGAGGAAGCTTGTAGCAATTTTCCCAACCTACCACTGCCAGTGAGCTTTATTTGTGTGCTTAGAGCTATTATTAGCAAAACAATGGCTGGAAAATGTACCAGGGAGAAAATTAAGAAATGACAGATTTGTTTTTTAAAAGTAAGGGAAAAGCTTCTTAAGTTTTTTGAAGCAGAAAGTTTCATTTTAGCAAAATACATCATCCAACCATGGCGCCTGGGTCAAGAGAGTGAACAGGCAGAGTGAGCAGGTTCTCTGTGTGCAGGTTCTGATGTCAGTCGCTACTGCCCAGGTGAGAGCATGAGCTCAGTGCTCTCTCCAAGGGAGGAGAAACATAGTGTGTGCCTTAAAATCCTAAAGCCACCTGTAAACCAGGATGTAGGTGCTGATGGAGTAGAGAAAGTGTGTAGAAATGTGATGGTGAACAGAGAGAGAGCTGTTGCTTTTAAAGAGTAACAGAAAGGACTCTGGCTAGGGCTCTGATGGCCAACATAGTGGCCGCTGACCACATGGGGCTACTGAGCCCTTGCAATGCAGCTGGTCTCACTGAGATGTGCTCTAAGTATAAAACACACACCGAAGGTCACAGAGTTAATATGAAAACAAGAATGCCAAAAACATCATTAATCAACTACATGTAGAAATAACAATATTTTGGATAGATGGGGTTAACGAAATATACTGTTAAAATGAATGCTACAACATGGATGAACCTTCAAAACACTATGCTAAGTGAAAGAAGCCAGACACAAAGGGCCACACGATGTATGATTCTATGTATATGAAATGACCAAGAGGCAAAGCCATAGAGATAGAAGGTAGATGACCGATTGCTTAGGGTTTGGGGTTTTGGGAGAGAAATGGGAAGTGAATGCTAATGGATATGGCATTTCTTTATGGAGTAATGAAAATGTTCTAAAATTGTGGCACTGGTTGCACAACTCTGTGTGAATATACTCAATTGTACACTTTAAATGGATGAATCGTATGGTATGTGAATTGTATCTCAATAACATTGCTTAAAATACATTTATAAATACATTTAAAAACAAATATTTTTATCTGTTTAATTTAAACTTTTAAGAATGTGGTTACTAGAAAATTTTTAATAAATGTCTGCCATTATATCCTGTTGAAGTCACTGAGCTGAGAGGACTGAGGATAAAAAAGCTAGGGCTAGTAGTACCCTAAGTGAAGGTTATAAACATAGGGTAGAAGAGCAGCCAGAAATGCTGACCTTTGGTACAGGGCAAGAAGGAATGAGGGGTGAGGGAGAAGCTGACCTGGAAGGTAGAGGGGTTTGGAGGATAAGAATACAATTCTAGCACAGAGGCAGGCCTCTGCACTGAGTACCAGCACGTGGGACTGTTGGCAGACAGAATTTCTGGCTTCTGGGCAAACGGGGGAGTCTGTCTTTGGTCACCTTTCCAAAAGACCCTTATCAGCTCAGCCATGGGCAGAGCTGATCTGCCCTTCACAGTGGCTGTCTCCAGCCTTGGCGTGCTACCTCTGGGGCTAAGAAGATCCACATCTTAACCAACATGTAACACTTTTGCATACCTGGAACCCAGCCTTGGTGAGCTGCAGCAGGCAGACCAGGGAGCTCTGGCCTTGTCCTGGGGAATGGAAACTTCTGGCCAAGGGAGCTTGTTTATGAAATGCTATAAACAAACCCTAATGTTAGTTAGAGGCTTTGTGAGATGCAGCATAACGGGGAAGCCTTTGGTGCCCTCTTGGCATCCTCTCCCCAACTCAGATTTCTTTTCTTTCTGTTCTCCCCCTACTCCCAAAAAAGCACAACAGTGTTTCAAAGCACACAGCTCAGTGGATGTTGGGTAAGGCATCCAACACTTAGGGCCTCACAAAAAAATAGGATCTCATGGCTCCTCTCTGTGGACCAGAAAGATGATTGTACTGAGGGATGATTGGGGTGAATTAGCCAGATGAACTGTAACCCCAAAGGCCTAAGACTGGAGAAGGGGTCAGTAACCTAGAAAGGGGAGAGAAAATTAAATACATGGTATTGGCAGTGGCTGTTTAAATTTTAAACATGCAGAGTGAGTATTTGACACTATTCTGTATCTTGTCCATGCTACGTCCTGACATTTGTTTCCACGGCAATAAACCGTTTTCCTCAATACTTTGTATCAGGTTTTAGTGGACATGGTGGGTGGCAAGCAAAGAAATGGGGTAGGCAAAGTTCATGAACCTAGAGGCATTGTCTGGGCAAAGTAAGCGCTTCTGCTTTCTTGCTCTGATGAGGTAACAGCAGAAAGTTAACCATATTCATTTAGGGCATAGGAGACACAAATGAGAGCATCTTCTGTATGACGGAAAGGTCTTGAAGGGTAAGGATTATATAAATTGTTCATGTCTGTATATCCACAATCAGGCCTGGCACATGGTAAGTATTCAAGGAACATTTATTTGTAGCATGGATGGATGTACAGATGGATCGATAAACAGATATGACACAGTAGCAAATTAACATTTGTGTTATGTAATGATTCAATATTTTGGGTAGTAGATGAGGAGGAGGAAGGACTTGGAAGATATCATTCATTTATAGGGAAGTGAATTCTGAAAGTGTTAAACTAAAACAAATATGATAGCATGCTGCATATTTGGTGTTGTCATCTATCTAGCTTTTTCCAAACATTGCTTAGATACGTTAAATAAGAGTGAGGGCAGAAAGGGAAAAAAATGCCTAGAATTGCGGCTCATGGGCCTTTCTCTCCCTGGATCTTGTAAAATGCAAACCACTTAGGAGTGGACGAATGACTTAATGATGATGTTGTCAGGGCCCTCAGAATAAATATTGCCTTTTCCATTCCCCCTGCTGGTACCACACAGAACAGCTGGCACAGCGTCAAGAGGTTGAGATCTTCCCATTCTTATCTTCTGAGTCAGGCAGCACAAAGATGGTGGAAAACTTGCTCAAAAAGCAATTGAATCATTCATCCCTTACCCCTGAAAGCTGAGGAAGTCCTTTCTGACCAAGGATCCTATTCTATAGGTGAGGTGGCTGTTTGTGTTCAGCAGTTAGCAATCTATGTTTTAGGTCAGGTATTTAAAAGTCAGGGTACAGAAAGAGTTCCTATCTCCAGATAGTTCTATAATAGAGCTCAAAAGTCTTGTCTGGAATATTAGAGGGCAAGGAACATCAAAGAAAGCCAAACCATGTATTGTTTTCAGATTGAACTTAGATCTCTAAAAATTCTGTGAAACTCTCTTATGTGAGTCTGTGGCAAGCCAGTAATCGAGGTGGATGTGACCCTGGCAGGGTGAGCTGAGAAAGCTGAATTTGTTTAAGGAAACTCTATGTGATATCATGACAGGGGTGTGCAGCTGCAGCTGGGCGGGAGTCACTGGCACCAGGGCTCGATGTAATGGGTCCAAATCCCTGGTGTCCATACTCCTCGACCCATGTCACTTCTGCCCATGAACCTGTGCTATGACTCACAAGCAGGCAGCAGCAGCTGAGAGGAAATGATGTGGCAACTGTGTCTGAAAATGATGGTTAAATGTTGGAAACAGAAAAGAAAATCCATTAATAAATATGCTGTTGTATTTTACAAAGGCCGCGCAAGATTTTAAAAGCATGTTTAGCATTCCAAATACTTTTCCTTCTGTGTCTTTAGAGACTGGCTCTGAGAGTGATTTTTTTGTTTATTTAACATATAATCAAAAGAGATTTGAACCCCACCAACTTTTGAACAACAGCTTCAGTAGCACTGCCTCTTTGCATTTAGTTCAGGGAGAGAAACTTCAACCATACGAAGAATTTGGTGTCTGTAATATGTACCAAAAGATCAGTTGGTCTAACTTTATAGGACTAATAAAAGGAAAGAATTTTCCTATGCTCAGGTCTTTTATGAATTATAAATAACCATTCACTTTGGAAGATAGCACATCATAAAATTTTTTTTTCACAAATATGCACAAATCTATTTTAAGATCTAAGGAAAAAGATATTCAGAAGTCTCAGATGTACTCAGTTTTGATTTCGTGGGGAAACATGTTCTTTTACCATATGGATGCTTTTAAGGGGGCCTTCAGCTAGGGCTCAATAATGACACCCCAGTGGCTAAATAAGGGATTTCTTTCTTCTAACATTATTTCTCTGTTATTAAAGGTGGAAAAACCTTCCATAAATAGCATACTATTAGAGTGCTTTAGGGGGTATCCTGGGAATCAAGGTTATGTGTCTGCTCTAGAAATTCTGTAATTCTCATTCCTCAGTGGTTCTGAGGATGATACAGTCTTGGTGTTTTCATTAATTTCTTGATTCTACAAGTCGGGAGTGCCTGGCTGCTCTTGATAGTCAATATTTTACAGTAGGAGTTTTTTTTGTTTTTTTTTAACAGTCACAGGTCTCTTCCCCTCCCTTCCTCTCATAATAACCATTTCCTGCCTTCTTTTGTCTGCTAAAATAAAAAGGTGCAAAAGACTAGATATGAAAAGAAAAAGAAGTCAGATATGAGATTATTCCAAATCTAGGCTTCCATCTTTCCTATTTATAATCGAATGTGAATATTAAAAGAAGGCATTCAGGTCTAACAAACAACTGAAAGGTTCTATGGGTCAGACTAGCACATTGATTATTTTCATCAGCACTTTATTATGAGTGTTTCTAAATATACACAAAGTTGAAAGAATTTTACAGTGAACACCCATATACCCACCATTTAGTTGTAGATTCTACCATTAAAATTTTACTGTTCTTGCTGAATCACATATCTATATATTCTTCCTTCATTAATCCATCTTATCTTTTTATGCCTTTAAAAGTAAGTTGTAGGCATCAACCAATTTCAACCTATAAACTTCAAGTTCAATATTTACTTTTTCTTCTGATATAAAACTTATATACATTGAAATGTAAAATCTTCAGTGTTTTCTGAGGTTTGCAAATGTATACCTATGTGCTGATACCCTATAAAGATATAGAACATTACCATCACCCCAGAAAGTTCCCTCATGCTACTTTCCTGTCAATCCTCATCCTTACTTCTCCTCCCAGAGGCAACCACTGTTTTGTTTTATTTCACTAGAGATTAGTTTTGCCTATTCTAGAATTTCATGTATTTCAAATCAAACAGAACAAACTATTTTTCTAAGACTCTTTGTAAGACTTCTTTTACACAGCATACTGTTTTTGAGATTTAGTCATGTCATTGTGTGTGACAGTAGTTTGTTCTTTTGTTTTGCTGAATAGTACTCCACTGTATGACTATGACTATACCACAGTTTGGATAGCCATTTACCTGTTCATGGACATCTGAACTCTATCCAGTTTTTGATATTGTGAATAAAGCTGTTGGGAACATTCTAATAAAAGTCTTTTTATAGACATGTTTTTATTTCCCTTGGGAAAAGATCTACTTGTGTAATTGCTAAACCACAGGATAGGTGTATATTTAGTTTTTAAAGAAACTGCTATTCCTTTTTCCAAAGTGGATATACAATTTTATATTCCCACCAACAATGTATGAGAGTTCCAGTAGCTCCACATCTTTGATGACATTTTAGTGTTGTCAGTCTTTTTAATTTTAAACCATTCTAGTGAGTGTGTAGTGATATCTCATTGTGGTTTTCATTTGCATTTTTCCGATGACTAAGAACATCGAATGTGTTGTCAGGTGCTTATTTGCATTTCATAGATCTTCTTTTATGAAGTGTCTATTTAAATCTTCTGTTCATTTCTTCTGTCTTATTATTGAGTACTTCTTTATACCTCCTGGACATTGGTCCTCCATGTTAAGTTCATGTTTCACAAATGTTTTCTTCCAGTCTGTAGAGACCATTTTCTTAATGTTCTCTTTCAATGAGAAATTTTACATTTCGATAAAGTATAATTTATCATTTTTTCTTTTATGATTATTGTTTCCAAACAATAACCTAAACAAAGCACATTAGTCTTAATAAATGGTGTTCCTAAAGTGTACTGTAGGCTCAAGAAAACTCAAAGCTTCACTGGTTTTATTGTAATAGATGTGTTTGCCTAAAGATACATCCATTTATGTGCATATTGGGAACAACTGAGGAAAACCTGGTGATCTGTAAACACTCTCAAGAACATCCTAGAGAATGAAGCAAGTTCTAGACTCCCTTTTCACTTTGCTTTACAAGCTCTCTGTTTTAATTTGTGGAAAGAGTCACCACCAATAAAAACACCTGGTCATGGTCTTGTGATGGTATCAAGTCAGTCGTTCTTCTTATGAGCATCATAAATAGGTTTTTATAAATCGATCATGCCATTGAGAAATCATATTTTAAATGGCTTCATGTGTGGCACGAATGAATGAAAAGTCTTTCTCATGAAGGCTTGAAATTAAACTAAAAGAAACAAATTCGCAGAGAGACCCAGGTGTCGATGATGGCATGGACAAAATTAAGAACAGATTGAAAAGGGGAATAGTCAGTCATGAGAAAAGCAGGACTTGAAAAAATGGAGACCAGCTAAAGAGACTTACTGATGCTTTCAACCTATTTTTAGGCTGCACATTAAAACTTTCTCCAAAATTTTACCCCAGACTCTTAGCCAACTGCTCTGCTTGTTAGTAAAGCTGTTCGATTTCTCCCTTTGTTTCTTTTTTGGACTGAAGGGACACTCAATATGGACATGACATTTTGAAAACTAAACTCACATCTTTTTCACTCTAACTTCATTGTTATTTTGGCCTACTTTCTCTCAGACACTTTCTTGAGGGTACAGACCAAATATGGTCTTTCAAACTTTCATGAAAACTCCCTTGAGTGTCTCTCCATCTCTGATTCCATCTTCTCCTGTGATCATTCATGTTCTGCAACTACTAATTTAGTTGTGGGTTAGGTTATCCCAGGCCTTTTGCTTCTTCAGTTCTCTACTCTTTATCATCAAAATTTTTTCTTTCTTTATTAGAGACCGTGGTTCAGGAAAGAAAAGGGGTGAAACTTAACTGGATGATCTTTACTGTTTGATTGCAGGTTGAAATTAGCAGTCGGATTTTTGTTTTTCATTGATCCAGTAGGGTTTTATAACCCACTATTTTGGTTACTGGCTGTACGATTCTTATTGGAAGTTATCTTGAAACATGAACTATGGAGAGAGAGCACCAATTTGGAAAGCTCTGGGCAGTTCTAACCCTGGAGAATACTCACCAATGACACTGTGGGTGTGCTTACCAGGCCAGGAAAGGATCTAAGATAACGATGAGTTTCCTAACCCACCAGTCTTCATTCAATTTCTTGAGTATAAAGCTTAGATGTGGGTGGTAAGGTTTTCTGGCATCCTGGATCTGTTCCTGAAGAGAGCAGATAAGGTCAGGATAAGAGATGGCTAGATTCTGAGTTAGGAAAATCAAGGAGGACTTCAAGGCCTCTTAAATAAACATATGCCCTAAGTAGTTAATACATAAACATGACTGAAGTAATCAGAAAGGAGAAATCATAGGGCCACATGATAAATTATGCCCGGCTATGCAAGTGGGCTAAATTACTTCCTAAGATGTTGCCAATAGCACAAATATCTGCATTTAGCATCACATGCACCGCCCCCCACCTCCTTCTCATTCCCCGCCCCCGCAAAAAAAAGAACCGAAAATACTCTCCAAGTTTCTTCCCCTTTGAAATAGTGATTCCTGCTATTATAGTATCTCCATTAAGGGAGTATCCCAAGTATCTCGGGAAAAGTCTGAGCTAGGTGGGTTCCACTGGCCTGGAGTGCAGGTAGAGTTAGGGGGCTACTGTACTTGAACTTGGTGGGGAGGGTCACGAAGCTGTACTTTCTGTGCAAGTCTTATGCAGTCCTGTTGCCAACCCTCCTCAAGACCATTTTCTGCTCATGCGTATTCTTTTTTATACCATTGGAAGTGGGAGGTGAAATTGTCCAAAATCTTGGAAACTTCTATTATTTTTTCATTTTGAGCTACTTCAAAATGTATATAAAGTAAAATGAAAAATTCTGAAACCCCATTTTAGCCTGAAACAGCTCAAGCAACTTGGCTTGACTGTAGGGTCTTTCATGAATAGAAGAGTCTGGGTTGGTTAGAGAAAATGGATAATAGGGAGGGATATCTCCACAGCTTCCTTCCTCCTTCTCCATTTCCAATCTTCCTTTCTTCCACTAGTATTCTTAGGTAGTAGCTCCATCTTCTAAGGAAGAGGTCTGAGAGCAAAGTGTGAGGCATGGAAAGGAAGAAACTTTCCTTGTGACAATAAAAACTGTCAATAAAAATGTAAAGTTGGGTGATTATATTGATAACTAAATGGGAAATCAGTACTGTAAAGCAGCTTAACTTTTTTTTAGGCAAGATAATACTGCTTACTTTTAACATATTACCAGAGTTTCATAGGAACATCCAACTGACTAGCAGTTTTCTGAAGGGAAGCTTTAGACGTTGCTACAGTTGAGTACAGTCTAATTTTCCTTAGTAACGTAAGGTTTATCTGAATATCAGAATATCTATGATCTTGCAAGAATCAAATTTCCCTTCAAGCTGATGTTTGTCTTTCATTTGTTTCCTAATTAGCAATCAGGTTTCAGGCGAAGAGTTCACTGCTAGAGGCATAATGTCCCCCTTCGTGGTGACCCTTTTGTCAGCCTTCTAAAGTGAATTCTTAGGACTGTTCTATGATTTTCAACTTTGTTTTGTGGTATGAGGTCTGTGACTGTTTAGTTGACAATACATGTGTGCCTCTCTCATTTCCTGTTTTTAAGGGCTGCACTTAATTTATTTGAAAGGGTGGAATATTTTAAATTACAATTCAGCAGTTTTACTAAGGAAGGCTGTAAAACACAATGAGCAAGGAGTTTTACTTCCTCCTTACAATTGTTACTCCCCTGTTTTGAAATCTTGATATCCTCCAATCAGTGGAAATGGCGTTAACTTAGGCTGTAACATTTCGAACAGCAACCAAGCCATGGCTAGAGCTGTAGAAGGGCATGGGATTCCTGCACTCTGTAATTCTATTTTTCCAGACTCCTTATTAGTACCCGGAATGTGTCTGCCTGTGCTCGATATTGTTCTATCATGTTGAGTCCCCCTCCCCCAGGCACAGCATTTGGATTGGTTATGGAATACAGTTGCTCAGCCAATCGAGTGAAACCTTTCTCCTGCAACCTTAGCAACACCTGACAATGATCATTGACAAATGTTAAAAGAAAACCCCTGACAAATTCAACCAACTGTGAAAATGGTCCCTGTCAAGGGCAAGTCCTGCCCACAGAGCACTTTGTGTGGCCAGAGGAGTTAGTAGTTTGTATCAGACCTGTAAAAACAGAACTTGCATGTGGATGTTGAGGCTTGTGACCAGCACCTTACTTACCCCAATATGCTGCCACTTCAGCTAAGCTGACTTTGTTAGTCCAAGCCAGTGTTAGATCTGGGGATCTGCGGGGTGGGAGAAGGAAGCCTCATCCCCTCTTACATCAACCAAACCTCCATACCCACCAGAACATTTTCAGTGGTTGGAGGAGTCCCCATAAAACTTGGGCTTCAAGGTCACACTTCTGTCTCTGATGCTAATTTGTTCCTTAGGGCAGGGCAAGAGGAGCATTTTCTGAGGGCAGCAAAACACCTGGCTGTGTCCCTAGTGGCACCTTTCAAAACCTACTGGCTATACGTGTTTACCACCCTGCCCAATTCTGAACCCTGATGGGGTACAGTTAGCCTGTCTGCCTCGCATATGGACATTTCTCTCAGGATGCTGCTAGACCTAAGGGAGCTTTCATCTCTCTCTTGAAGGCTTCATGACTGAGGGTTTTGTAGGCAGACCTGGCAGAGGCTGCGCTGGGGATGAGGCAGGGAATGGAGAACACGAAAGGAGACCTGCCAAAAACATGAACAGACAATTCATAGGCAAACACATATTCCCGCAAAGACATAATAGCTGTGTGTATATAATACTCACCTGAAGTCCCTGACTTGATCATTCCAGTTAGTCTAGCCACCTTGAAGGCATGTTTGAAACCCTGGTTGAGTAATCCATTGTGTGGTGGTGATTAGATGTTAATGAAGCTGAAAATACTAAATCATCCAATAAGTCATCTGAATTAATTTTTTATGGTTACATTGCTAGACAAGTTGGTATCATGACAAAGAAAGACCTGGGGATATATATATAGATGTTCATACATACAGATATAATCCACACACATAGTCTCACACACACACAGATTAATCAACCTAGGCAAGAGGAACAAAGGTGGAACAAGGTGAGAAAAAGAAGGGAGAACTTTAAGGAGGGTCGTGTGAACTGAAGTGTGTGAAACCCAATGTAACATTATGAAATTAGTAAAGTTCATTCAGCTACTCCAGCCCCCTACCTGCTTATATCAGCACCACCGTACAGGGCCTATCCTGAATTTAATTTTCCATGAGGATGGAGGGAGGGAGTTGATAGTCAGTTTAACTAACCCCTTGGGATTATAAATTTATAATGACTTCAAGTTTTAGCCCTTCAGGGGATATTGTTATTTTTTCAAAGGGAGCTCATGAAGGTGCCAAAGTGCTATGTCTCTAATAGTTGAATTGTAACTTGAGAGGAATATCTTTAGTCTAGAGACTTGACCTTGCTCAAACACACTTTTAATGTAGAAGCCTCCTCTAAATATTCCTAAAGTCAGAAGTACAGGCAAGATTGGGTGGGAAACTGCAGTGGGGTGCAGTCCATCAGTAGCTCTACAGGAAGATGATGCCTTAGATGGAGGAGAGGTATGCCAGACTTCTACAGAGGAGCTGGTGTTAGAATCTTCCATATCTGTCCTTCAGGGCACTTTGAAACTTTCTGGTGTCATGAGATGTGGAAAATTACAATTCAGGATATTATATAATGTGTGAAAAACCAAGTCTTATATAACCATATACAAACATGTAGTTTCTAAAATTGTGGACATTTGCTTATTAAGGAGACAAGTAAACTATTTTCTTCCTTTTCCAGTTTTTTCAAAATCTTCAGTTATCACTGGTCAAGTTTTCTTGACCAGTATGAGCAACTATCAACTGTTAAGACTATGAAACAACAACAAAAAAGCAAGATCACATGTCTATTTTTTGCTTTGGAAGAAATTTTTATCTACCTGTGAAACAGAGAAAGGAAAAATAAAATTGCCAGTGTATATAGTATGATTCTTTATAACCCAAGTTTCCACTGTCAGGAAGAGCTGTATAAAGTGTCTGAAGTGCGATGAAGTTTCCTAGAGAGAAGAGGTAAAGGTTTTCACTTACAGCTAATAGTTCATACTCAGCAATTTGAACTTGACTTAAGAGCCTAAATCTGAGAGAGGGAATGTTTATCTTTAATGTAGTAATTTGGAGGTGGAGGCATTTCTGGCAGAGAACAAAGCCTGGCACATTATAAGCACAAAAATAAATATTTCTTAATGATGCAGAAGCATTGCCTCCAAATCAAAATTCTCTCAAATTACAAATACTATCAAAGGAGGAAAATTCTAGTGCCCCAATATAGTGAATATTTTTCCCCTATTAATCTCAAAGAGATCATTGTTTCCTATTTCCATGGTAACTAGGAGACTCAAAATTGCCAAAAATTTGATAGACATCTGAAATGAAAGCCAGGAAAAAAAAATGAACAAAAGACAAATGTTACAGGTGTCATGTATGACAGTATGGCAAAGTTTTTGAAATGTTTGGGAATATTTTCTTCTTATTTCTTTGCTTGGAATAATGCAATGATTTCCAGAATGCAGCAGTAATATCTTCATGTATACTACTGAGTGTCCATTGAGTACTTTTTATTCTTTTCTCGGAAGTAAAGGAGAGACCCACAGGCCTTGGCAGCAATCAAGTGAAGGTAAGATGTTGGAAATCGCTCTCCTGGCAAGCCTTGTTATTAACCACCACCTCATGAGGAAGCCAGCCTAGCTGAAGTGCCCTTGCTCCCTCTCTTCCACGAAGTGAACAAATATTTATGGAGCACCTGCTATTTTCTAGGTAATCTGTCCTACATACAACTAAATGAAAACTCGCAACTCCGATAGGGGCTCCTAGGAGAGGTACATGTAACTACTTGAGTGGGTAATAGGCAGAGCTGACCTGTCAGAGCAGCCAGGCCTTCCTAAGGAAGTATGATTAAGCTGAGTAGGAGATCGCAACTCCGATAGAGGCTCCTAGGAGAGGTACATTAACTACTTGAGCGGGTAATAGGCAGAGCTGACCTGTCAGAGCAGCCAAGCCTTCCTAAGGAAGTATGATTAAGCTGAGTAGGAGGAAACTAGGCAGTATTTGCAGGGGCCAGAGAGAGAGCACATTCCAGGCAGTGGGAACTCTTGGGCAAAGACCTTCTGAAGGAAGTGAACCTCGAGTGTTCAAGGAACTGAAAGCAGGTCTGAGCAGCCTGCATTGGCTGAACCCCAGAAAGTGAGGGGAATGAACTTGGGGCAAGGCTAGTCGGAGAGGTGAGCAGAAGTTAGGTCATTCCCAATACACAGCCTTGAGTCTTGTAGGGTGGATTTGTTATGAATTTTGGTCTCTATCCTTCCTCACTCCAGGATGAACTCAAGCTATAATAAGAACGTGTGATCTGGGAATGGCAGCTTCTGGTTCATTTATCTGAAATCTACCAGAATATTGTCATAAATTCCAGATGTGAACCACTAAGTTTCAAAAAATTATAATTTTATGAAATACTTTAAACTTAAATCATATTCAAGATATATTATTTCATGTATGCTCATTCAGTAGAAGTCATCATGAATTTTGATTATCACCCCATGTTAACCCCCCAGAAGCCAGAGTTTGACCATCTGAAATCTTCTCTTTATTTGCGACCTAGCTGAGATCCAGAAGTCTGTGAGAAGCGAAAACAAATGTGACAAAGACCGTGCAAATTTTAACTAGAGGGGAGGTCCTCATTAAGAACTTAGTTGATTATTTTTTTTATCTTACACACAATTCAAACAAGTGTGTTTTCTGGATTCCAAGGTCAGAGCAGATGGGAAGCAATAATTCAGAAAGGGAGAAGAGTCAGAGTTGGTATATGGCAATAATTAAAAGTAATGGGATGGCACAACTGTAAAGGAAACAAACAAACACAAAAATGGGGCTTTTAGTTATGGACAATCATCTTACATGTCTTAGCACTTCTTGAGGGCATCATTGTGTCTGTAATAAGACCTTATACTTGCGAAGTCAAGTTCGTCATGTTTTAGAAAAATTTCTAGTCTACAGGGTTAAACTTTCTTAAAGGGTTTTGGTAGTTAAAAAGTAGATCTTCAGTTATTTGGGAAAATTGTCTATTCGGTATGGTTCTTACAAAGTTTCTGCATAACCATGGTTTTATTGTAGTATGGTTCTGTGGAGGTGTTAATATAGATTTTCAGGTTGAAAAAATATCTGACACACCAGATTTTGCTTCATTTTCACAAGTTATCCAATTCTGGGTTTGAACAAAGTCATTGGAAGTGACACTTTTCATATTTGAATTGCCATGGTGCTATTCTTGATAAGGAATGAATTCTTGAATATTTAAAAACATTGTAGTGATAAAATGTCCTTAATAAATACATTTTAGAATTTGGCTTTCACATTTTAAACTTTAATTTTCATGCTTGTCTCTTAAATGCAAATAATCTTTTATCTAAGCAGAAGGTGCACCCTACAGTTATGTGGTTGTCTGAATTGTACCTCTTTACTTCTTCCAGATGGGAATGAAAATAAACAAAATATTGATTGATCACTTTGGAAAATGCTCATGCTATATGTTTATGAAATGATTATGGAGATGACACTTTCTGCAAATATATCCTCCATACATGTCAAAGCATCTTTTGTCTCCCTAGAGAATGTTTGTACTGTAATATTTAATGTCTTATTTGTGTTTTCCTTGTGCCACCTTACCTATTGGAGACTTCTGCAAAAGAGTGATGCAATTTTGAGGGAATCATTAATTTTCTAAGTAATCATTCTTCCGTGGTACTTTTTCATTGGGAGGTTTTCCCCCCATTTACGTATTTTCATGTTATCCAGTTAAATAGTATTCTTGGGTCTATCTTGTGACATGCTGAACAAAATACTAGTAAAAAGTTACAGTTATTAAAAAATGGAAAGACTAAAAGCTATAATTAAATGTAGCATTTCCTATTTCTTTTGGCCATCACTAGGTTCTAAGCCTGTTTGGAGGCTTGTTAAACATTCAGTTCTGAGACAGTTATCATCTGATAAGACCTTCACTATTATACTTTGGATTGGCATGAACAGCAGAATGATAACAGTCTGGTCAGTTTTTACAATACTGAAATTGTACACATACTATATTTATACTAAAATATTTTTTTGCTAAAAATTAACAAGAGTAGGCTATGTAATATTTAACAAATGCAAACACTTTTACCTCTTGAGGGGGGAATTATTGTTCAAATAACAACATTTGAAGCAAATTTATTTGGAAGCAAATTGCTAACTTGTTTTTTTCTTTTTTATGTTGAGGTATAATGATTTTCAAAATTCCAGATTGTAACTGTAAAGGCTTCCATCTTAACAGAATACACTGTTCTTAGAAGTGGGATGGAAAATATTGGTTGGTTGATCAGTCATTAATTACACTTCTCATAATTATAGCAAATTCTAGAAGGGTACCTTTTAAGGAATAAAACAGTATGTTAGTAAGTAATAATGTGGCACTGAATTATGGTACTTCTTAATTTTGCCTATTCTGAAGACTTCTGCAGGGAAAGATAAAGAAAATCTATATATTTTAATGAGCACTCAGGGCAATTTTTCTGATCTGGTAAGTTTGGGAAATACTGGATAATGGACATGATCTGGCTTTACTGTTAGGCAGACTGAACTTGAATCTGCTTGGCCAGTTCAGATTCGAATAACTTTTGGCAAGTTTCTCTAAGCCTTAGTTTCTTCATTTGTTTCTCGTGTCGGGGATTGGCCACGAAGCGAGTTACAGTTTGCAGAGGACCTAGCTCTGTTTTGGCACCCACTCTCTAAAAAAAATACTAATAGTAAAATATTAGTGGTTTGATTTGCTAGAATTTAACATAGTTGGAATAGATCAAAATTTTCCCCTCTTTGAAGTTAGAGCAATGGTTTCAAATCAGTCAATTCTGGATTGATCATTCTCTGTTCACCTCTTATTTTTCCCAAGAATCTATCTGGTGAAAATGACCAAGAAGACTCTTCTGACACTTTTCCCTGTTATTAGACATTTTGCCCTGATGAAGTGTCATCTCTAATTTTACCCATTTTTAGCCACAGAGTAGAATTCTTTGTTATTCTACTGGAGAGAATAATGCCTGATTCATAGGCTAACTATAAACTATTTTAGGCTTTTCTTCCTCTCTAAACAATTAATTATAGTCCAGGAAAGATAACTAGCTTTGGTTGTAATATAAAAAATACATCCCAATATGAGGAGGAACACATGGAAATGAGCATAACTTTGTGTACATCTTCAAATGACTTGTTCTTAGACCTACTCCAATTCTTACATCTTGGAATCTTCCTACTAATAGCAAAATATCCTCTTAATTAACTGAGATGACTAGCAATAACAATGAGGCAATGTCATTTTTTCTTTCTGCAGGCCTCCCCCTAAGTGCTGAGACGTGTGAAGTTCTTGCCACCGAAGGGTACTTTTCAAACTTTAGTGTAAAGTCCAAGACTCATGTGGGGAGTGAGTGTTACTATCTGGTTCCCAGTTCCAAAACTGTGTGCATTATGCTCTGGGGCACTCTGGTTTTCTCTTTGAAGACCACTGCTCTGGGAATTTGATACATATCTATTGAATTTAATGAAAAAAATTCATTTTGAAATTTAAAGCAGGTAGAGGAGCCATGATAGATCTGAATAGGACTCCACTGCCCATCTCAGATAAATTCCTTTGCCATCCATCTGTCCATCTATCTGTGCATCCAACTGCAACAAGCCAGGTGCTGAGGGAAGGGTGTTTCTCTTCCTTGCAGCCAACAGTTTATGGAGTCCTGGCAGTCTGGTTAATGAAGGCTACCTGAGAGCCTACCTCATGACCACACTGGCCAATGTGGTGTGGTATGACGTGATGAGTCACTGCATTTGGGAAGCTGCAGACTTTCTGTACTTTGATTTCTTACCGTTGCATAATGGGAGCATAACCAGACGCATCTAGCTCTGATTTGGTCCCCGGGGTAGGGCCTGTTGGAAAGGAGCGATTAGAAGTAATTTAGTAATGATTTCTATGAACACCAGGAAAAACACTGTAAATACCCGAAAAGTGAGATGTGGCATAAGTATCAGCCAATGATGACATACTGTCATTTAGTTCTCCCTTGGCTCACGGGTGTAGCTAATCTCTGGGGAGACAGAGTCTTGAAATGCAGTGCTGGGCACTTGGACTAGAGGCAGCTGAGATGAATGGCTCAGGCAAGTGTAAACATAACTGTGAAGTTTGGCAGAATGGTATAAATGTAACAAGAAAGATCCGAAGTGTTAGAGGGGCTCTAGTAAAGAGAGAGATCACACATCCAGGTGGGTTTTGCCAGAGGAAGTGGCATTTGAGCCAGTCCTTGAAGGAAGGGTAGGAATTTGACAAGTTGAAAGGGAAGAGAAAGACATTACAGGCAGCAGGACCATCTTGAGCAAATGCAGGGTAGAAAAATGGGGATGGCTTCTGGGGAACTGGGAGAAGTTCTACTGGGAAATAACAAAATTTCTGTTGGGAGACTAGGAGTTCTGTCGAGTTTTAGTGGGAGACAAGGCTGGGAAGTTGGATTTGGTTAAGACCATATCTGAGTTTGGACTTTCTTCTAGCAGGCAACAGGGGGCCATTTAAAAGGACTTGAGCAGAAGGGTGACACCATCACAATTGTACTTTAGGAAGCACAGCAACTGGGTGGAGAAGGATAAGGGGGAAGAAAAGGTTATACAGACATACCACTGAGGAGGCTCTGCAGTGTGAAGAGGAGGAATAATAAAGCAGCAAGAGGAATAGACAACGCAGCAAGTAAACGTGTTGCAGGCAAAGAGAAATAAAGCTTAGGGGCCTATGAACAGGTAGCAACAGTAATAACAATCTAGGGGAAAAAAGAGAACCTGTTTTCCAGGGAAAGGTGGTACTTTGCATTTGAAGTGGCCATGGGCACCCTCATGGCAATGGAAAAGGGAGCAGGCCACCACAGAGAAATGAGTGAGGTAAAGCAGAGACCATGGCTGGGAGCTGGAAATGGTGGAAACTATCCGTGGGGTGGATCACCAAAACTGGAGAAGAGGATATAAGCTATAGTGCAGCTGTACATTTGACAGTTTGGAGGAAGAAAAACCCCAAAACAAGGCAGAGAAAGAGGAGTTGGAGATCTTGGAGGGACAGGAGAGTAAAGGACAGTTTAAGAGG
>NW_006431912.1:2660629-2663210 GCF_000325575.1 Pteropus alecto
TGGTCTCAGTGTAACAGACTATAGAGAAGGAGAATTGGGTCAGGCTGAGCTGGTAGCTCTGGATTTGTCTTCAAATTAAACTAAATCCCTCCACTGCAGAATGATGCCTTAAATCCGGTCTCTGGTTCAAGACAAAATTGAGGTCTGTAAATGTTAGACACCTCCAAAGGTGTTTATTTTCCTTTTCAGTATGAAATAATTTATTCCACTAACAACTCGGATGACCCAGAATGAGTCACCCTGTCTTGGGGCATCAGTTTTGTCATCTTTAACTTTCCAGTTCAGCAATCCTGTGTGTATATATATGAAAGTGCTTGGTAATCTACACAATATTATACAAGTCTAAGTTCTATCATAACTGTTCTTGAGGACAGAATGGAGGCCAAATTGTATTTACTTTTTGACTTACTTTGCACACCTATGATCTATGCTTTTTAAAAATTTAAAAATTATTTTAAAGAGATCCAGAAATGAAACTGGAAGAGCCTTTCCCCTCTCGTTTGTTATAAAGATATTCTTTCAGTTTTCTGCCCAGGCCTTTTCCTAAGCATTGAAGAGGTATCTAGAAAAATACCAGAGGGATACACAAAAACATAATGTCACCAAAATTTTCCTAACAAGTAGAGCAGCTATGGAAAGTCGGCCAGCGTCCTGTTCCCATGGGACCTGCGGCCTGGGGTTGGTAAGGCCTAACAAGGGTAAGAGCCAAGACCTGGAACTCGAGGTCTCCTGGGACTCGGCCCTGAGTGGGCGATTTTCTTTAAACCTCGAAGAGCTCTATCCCTTTAAATTCAGGCAACGAGGCAAGCAGGTGGGTATCAGCCAATAACCTTACAAGATGCGAAAGTGCCAAAGGAGATACGGTTTATCTTCCACAATAGCGAGAGTACCAGTAACACGGTTTACAGTAAAAACAGAAGGTGGGGCAAAGAGTAAGGATGTCTCTAACGTTCTAGTTAAGTCCGGGGCTTGGACTCATATTTGACCGAGCTCTGCGGAGTGAGAGGAACAATGTCCGCAGAGATCCCGGTTCGGCCCAATACTCGCTTCTTCCCTGGCGCCCTCGCACCAGCGAGCTGAGCTCTTCACTCCCTGTCGGTCGCCTGCCCCAACGCTGCCTTTCCGGGGCAGGATGGGCCGTTCACACGCCGCCAGGGCTGCAGAGAGCGTGGCGCGCGTCTTGAGCGCCTGGGCTCCCGGCAACCACGCATCCGGCGCCGAGCCGGGCTGCAGATCTAAGTGCGCACGGAATAAGCTCGCAGACGCCGTCCGCGGCCGAGCTGCCCGGGCGAGCAGTCTGCAGCTGGCGGTGCTGGACGCGCGCTCCCTTGGGGTGTGTGAGCGCGCTCCCGTGGCGTGTGTACTCACAAAGGTGTTTGCTAAATCCACTGCCCGGGTGTCCCCGCCACCCATTGTGGGAGCATCCCGGGCCTGAAGCAGGATCTTGGTTGCGTGGGAGCGGGGACGACAAGGACCGGTTCAAGTTCCCCAGCTCCGCCCCGGGCGGTCCTTTCCCGTTGGGCTGAGGGAGCGCGAGGGCTGGGCGGCCACGGCCCTCTAGGGACGCGCGTCGCCCAGCTACGGGGTAGGCTCCCAGCGCTCTGCGCGTTTTCGGACACTTTGGCCGCTTCGGTCCCCAGCCCAGCCACAGGGACAGAGCGGATGCAGGGCTCGGGGGTGCGTGCGCGGCAGCCACCCGGGGCAGCGGAGCAGGCGCTCTCCCTCCCTACCCAGGTCTGTAAAAGTGAACTGGAAAACAGCCGCTGAGCGCAGCCTCCTCCCTCTTCCCCGGCGCCGCTGCAGCCCCGGCTGGGGGTGGGGGGAGTTCCCCCGGGTTGGCAAGAAGGGAAGCGGGCAGCCGGGCGGCCTCGGCCGCACCTCCTCCGCTTTCCTCTCCACCCCCGTCCCTTGGGCACCACGCCGCATTTCTTTGTTTTGAAAGCGCCTCCTCCGCCCAGAGGCTTTTCCCCTGGCGGGCAGACTCTGACGGGGGGTGGGGCAGCGGGCCCCGCCTCCCATTTAGCTTGGACCCCTCCCGGGGCTCACACCCCATTTCCCCTTCCCTCCCCGCTGCGACCCACGAGGCGCGTCTTCACTTGCCGGACATCAAAGGAAGGCAGGGAACTGGAGGGAGAAGTTGAGTAGCAGGGGGGAGCAGAGACCCACCCACCTTGGGTCAAGTCCGGCGGCCCGCCCCTCCCGCGGGAACCCCGCCTGAGCCCCGCCTCCCGCGTCACAGCAGCCTGATGTTCTCACACCCCTCTGCACCCAACCCCGCCGCCCCCGCTACTCTGGTGTCCGCGGAGCGCTCTATTTATGTTTCAGCCCTGTGATTTGCATAGGCCCCACCCCTGGCCTTAGGTCCCCCTATCGGTGCCCCGCCTCAGCCTTGACGTAACGGTAGAGGCTCCACCTCTTGTGCCCGTACAAGGAGCGGCGGGCCCTAGATGGCAGCGTGGCGTCGCGGCGGCGTGTGCGTGTCGCGTTTCCTTGTGCCGTTTATAGGGTCCCGGCACTTCCGCTGTCGGGTTAGAAGCGGCGCGGTCATGGCGGAGCGCGGACAGCAGCCTCCTCCCGCGAA
>NW_006431912.1:2663912-2698082 GCF_000325575.1 Pteropus alecto
GAGACACGGCTGCCTTTCCGCCGGGGCATCGGGCTGCTGGAGAGCGGCTGCGTTGACAACGTCCTGCAAGTCGGTGAGTCACGGGGCAGCTGCGGGGCCGTCTGTCTGTCCGCCAGTTCCTAGGGAGGCGCCCGCCCCCTCCCCTCCAGGTGGCCCCTCAACCCGGCGCGAGTCCGCACCCCCGCCCGGTGCCCTCACTGGCCGGGATGGTCGTCCCGAGCGGAGCGCCCATTTCCTCCCCGCCCCCCGTCTCCCCGGACGGGCCAGCGCGAGTGGGAAATGAATCAGCAGGACGCGCCCCGCGGCGGGGTCGGCCGGGTGGGTGTCGGGTGCTCTAGACTCGCTCCGTTCTTCGGCCTTTTTCCCGGGAGTACATCCTGAGGGCTGCTCGTCTCTTTTGGGGGGCGGATGGGGACAAAGGCGCGGGCGGACGGCCGGGCTTCTGCGAAGGGTGTGTGTGGTGGGGCCGTGCGGGGCGGGGGAGGGGGCGCGGGCCGCACAGACAATGCCGGCCGGAGCCGAGCCGGCGGCCCGGCGCACTCTGCGCTCTCCCTCCTCTCTCCCCTTGTCTGTCGCTCGCTCCTCTTTCTTTCTCTTTTTACCCCTCCCCGCCCCTTCGATTTAAGGGGAGGGGTATACATTTTAATGCCACTTGGCGGCTGCTCCTCTTAGGGCTTCGACGGGCTGGCGGCCGTGGGGCTCCCGGGTCGCTGCGGCGTCTGGTCTGGCCCAGACGAGCTCCACCGGCCGCCTGGGGATTTAAATGTCTTTTTCCCTCTGCACCTCCCCTGTCTCGGAGCAGCCCAGTAGGGAGGGGGTGGCCGGCTGGACCTCTCCTGCGGGACCACTTCTCCCCAGGAAGCCCCGAATTAAAGGACACGAGCCCGGGAAGGAACATCTCGCGCTTCCTTTTTCTGTGGGGCCGCGGCGGTGCCTGGAGGCTCCTGCTCCTGTCGCTGAGTTTGGTTTGCGCTGGATGGCCCGGTGGTCGTGCTGGGTGCGAGCTCGCAGCGGGCGGCTGTAGGAGCGCCAGGCCGAGGGGCTCTGCGACCGCTCCCGCCTCCCTCCCGATGCGGCCGCCTGGTAGCTGGGCACGACCCCGTACTTTGTTCTCATTTTCAGGTTTATTTGTGCCCCTTTCAGTTTTCTGTCACCCTCCGAATAGGGGAAACCAAACAAAAGAGTCTCTTTATTTCTTTTCAGGGCTTGTAAAGTAGAAGATATTTGACAAAGGCGAGAGAAGGACTTGTGATTTAAAGCTGCACAGCCCTTTCTCTGATAGATCATGAGAGTTTTCTCAAATACCGAGTTTAAAAGCTTCCTCCCCCCGTTTTTTTTTTTTTTCCTGGCCAGATATCTTCTTCAGTCATAGCGATGGGGATGTTTGAGCTGACTGAAAAGAACAATGCTATAGTGAAACTCTCTCTGATATTTTTCTCTTGATTGCAAACGGCATATTTTCTACCCCCTCCCATGTTGCTGTGTACTTCACATTGTAGTGAACAGGGTACCTAATGAATGGGGAGAAGGTTGGAAGCATCACTGTCTCTGTTTTTAATCTTTTCTTTACGTAGTCAATTCCTTTTATTCTTATCTTTGGGAGTCTGCTGGGGGGCTGGATAAGGGCCCCAAGAGAGAATTCAGATTTGTTTTAATCCTGTCTGGTTAATTTGAATTCTAATGCAATCTGCAAACGTGATTTTCTGCATGGTCATTTATTTCCAAAGGCAGCCTCTAGTGTTGCCTTTTCTAGGTTCCGCACCCTTTCCTTCTTTCTTGAGGGTTCAACTTTTGAGGCAGTCCACCCACCCTTTTTAAAAAATCTAATTAACATTCTTTAAAGTTATGCTCCCCCCACCCCCACCCCTTGTTTCCTGCTGGGTTGAAACGGATTGAAGTATAGCTATGGGTTCTCAGTGTAACAGACTAGAGTTTGCGAATTTTTATGGCTTGGCTGGCAATGTTGAGTTGTGTGTGTGTTTTTTTTCTTTCTTTCTTTTCTTTTTTTTTTTTTTTTCGGTGCTTGATTCTGCTTGTAAGCAATGAGGAATGACAGGGGAGCACATAGGGAGGGTTTCTTGGCTGATTGCATTTAAGCCAGGAATTCACTGTGAAAATAAAGCCAAGGAGCGATAAATAAAAGATGCAATCTTCTCTAGGAGACAGACACACAGCGTGGGCTTTGCCTGCTTTCATCAGTGAGGAGGCCTGGGTGAGTTGTAAAAGAAAATAGTAACTTTTTGAATAGTTCCCAAAAGGGAAGGAGACCACTGAATGGAGTTGGAGTTTGTTCACGTGAAATAGTATGATCCTTCTCTTACAGTTTTGAAGAGTTGACCACCACTTTGGAAACACTTGCATTTGTGCTAAACAAGTACTGCAGAAATTGTGGAAAATATTCCCTCCCACCCCCTGAGTTCTGCCAATTTCCTTAACTTCCAAGTTGTATTACTTGTTGTGCCAGTCAGCTTAGAGATGGAAGGCTGTTAAATGCCTGGCAGCTGACACTGTGAGATAGAAAACTTATGACTAGGATTTTTTTTCTTGATGGAGAACGCAGAGTGGCTAGATTAACCATCTAATTTAGCTGTAAGTGGTGGTTTGAATTGGCATACAAATTCAATAGGCTTATTTTATAATTTTGTGATTTGAGGTAGAACTCTTTTTTCCTTCACAACCAGGAATGGAAAAGAACAGAGTACTGTGTCGATAGCACCATAAGTAATTTTCTGGTATTGCAAAATTACAAGTTTGTTTGTACAGGGAGTATTCACTGACTTTTGTAGAAATGACTAAATTATAGCTACAATAGGGAAGATCTAGTTGTTGGACTTTATTTTATATTTACGCTGTTGAAGATTATTTAAGGTTTGAGGGACAGAAACTTGAGACTTCCCAGAAATTAAACATACTTGCTAGTTATTTTTCAACTCCTAGATTTTTAAGAAGAGAAATTCAAAGGAAAAAAATTAAACTTTTGGTGTAGTAATTGTAAGCAGAGCTCTCCATCAGTTCATCATAGGAGGTCTCAGAGAAGCATAGTTGGCTTCTTTTTGTTAAATCATGATGTATTGGAGCTATCGCTGAAGGTGCTTGTATGTAAATATCATCAACACCATTTAATGATTTAGATGTCACATGAAATTTCCCCAAAATTTTGCCTGGGAAAGAGCTTACCTTATATGACCTAAAATTTGATTATAAAGGAAAATACATACATGTAATCACATAAAAATATCTGAAAATTTCTGTAGGACTGAAAACATGATAAACCAAGTTAAACAGCTAACTGGGGAAAATATTTGTAGCATGTTTGACCAAAGGCTGACAGGGACGTCCTAAAAATTGGTTAAAAAAGAAAAAAGAGATGACTAACCCAGTAGAAAAATGGGCAACACATTTCACAATGAAATGTACATGATTAATGAACTTACTTATCTTTGCTCTTTCATAAAAATGACATACCATTTTTATCTGTCACATTGGTAAAAACTGACAAGATGGGTAGACAGTACTCCAAATTGATTTAGGAGGTAGGAGAAGGTGCTGCTTCCCTGCTGCTTGGCACAATATTTTTGTATCATTTCTAGGAATTTATCCTATAGATCTATTGATAGTAGTGCACAAAGATGTTCTGTATAGTGAGCAGTGCTCATTGCAGTATGGTTTGAAATACTGAAAAGCTGGAATCAAATCTACAATTCTGTTAGAAAGGAACTGGTTAAGAAGAACTCGACAGCTCTGCAACTATGAAAAAAGTGAAGTAGATTTACACATACTCACAAGAAAAGGTGGCCAGAATATTTTGTTTAAAAATAAGCCATTATTCATATGGTATGCTGCAATTTCTGTTTAAAACAAAAAAAAAGATGCACTTGAATATATAGATGCATAAAAATGTCTGGAAAGGCTACACAAGCAATCATTGAAGAGCCTGGATATCTTTGGAGAAGGGCAGTCAAGTGAATGGGCAAGGTTTTGGGGAGAATTTTACTTTTTATTTTATGCCTTATTTTTCTTAAAACTAAAAGCATATATTTTTATAATAAATCTTAGAAGAATTATCTCTGTGTTTTTAGTTTATATTTATTTTTTTGTTGGGGTGTCTGTGTGTCCCCCTTTCTGAAGACCTGGTGTACATTCAGTTTTTGGGGAGGGGTTCTGAAGCACACAGTTTCCTATTTTGATTAAATAATCATTTTCAAAGTGAGATCTCTAAACAAAACTAGGGTTTGTACGAGAAGGAAGGAGATAAGTTTTAAAAGGAGTTGCTTCTTCTTTTGGCTGGTTACTTTTGGGAGAAAATATTGCCCAGAATTCTATTAGCGCTTTGGTGTAAACACATTCTTTTCAGATTCATAATTTAAAATTTCATGTTTTAGGGGTGGCAAGGCAGTAAAAGGTGATCATTATTAGAATTAAGATAGATAAAAATTTTTATCATCTCATTTATTTAAGGTTAATTTATTGGCCTTTGATTATTTTGGTTTTCTTTACAGACTAGAGGTTACTATATAAAGATGTGATTCTAAATTACTTTCAGAATTCGGTGTTTATTGAGGATAGTATATTTTATTAAAAGCATTTTCAAGACTGAAGTAATAATATAGAACAATTTTGAATCAGATATACTGTTTTTTTTTTTGCCTTTCGTTTAATGAAAAAGTACGAAGTAATTTTGAAACTAGGTGCATGTGTATTTTTTTCGGTGTGGCTTGAGATGTAATTTACTTAGAATTGATTTTTAAAAGTGTGTACCTCATATGTGCTCATCACTGTTCTGAGGGAAGTTAAGTTTTCAATTTAAGGTGTGGAATCTTGGAATTTGTTATACTTAGTTCTCTCATGATTAGTAATGGTGTAGTGAGGAAATCTAAAGCATTCAGGAGGCCAGGATACCTTCTGTAGCCAAAAGATTTCTACAAGACTGGAAGGTAGAATCACTGATTTGGATTAAGCAAACGTTTCTACTCTTCTTCAATCTTTAATTTCTTGCTACACAGTTGTATTCTGAGTACACCCTTGGATTGAATAGGAAAAGCCCTCCCCATTGTTTTATTTAGACTCTGCATTGAATGTCATCCTTTTTGGAGATGTGAGACTTTGATGCCTTTCCTTTTAAAAACATCGGGATGTCTGTAGAATATGTCCTTTAATAGAAGAATTATTGCAACTAATTGAATAATTCAAGTGATTATTGTCTTAAGTGTGGCTTCACCAGTTTTAAAGATGTGTATCCTGGGCCTCTTTTTTCTTCACAGTGGATAATCAATTGCTGTCAATTCTAACTCTAGATATTTTATTTGGAATGATGCAGACTAGCATATCTTTTCTGCTCAGACTTATATTTAAGAGTTTAGTTAAGAATGTGTGATTTCAGCTAGTAGTATGTTCAGTGAACAGGATAGCAGTGGAGGAATGACTGATATTATATAAGAAAGCTGTCCCTTTTAAAATTGCACAATTTAATCTACACTAATTCCACATGCTTATATGCTTTACATTTTTGTGTTAGAAAATTTTCTTCAGTGATGCAAAATGAATTTATTTTGAGCTTACATATGCATATGATAAACTCACGTGGTGTTAGAAATTTTTATAGAGCAGTTATTAAACTTGAACTGCTATTGACCTTCAACAGTTGTGTTCAGGACAAATATTCTAGCAAAGAAAGCAGATTATAGGTTAGTGTAAACATCTTAGAAACAAAGCAGATTATAGGCAACTATTTTTTAAATGGTAATAAACTACATGGAACCTACAAAACCATTTTTACTTACTTTTCAAATAACTATGATACAGTTTCAAGAATGGTGCTTTCTCACAACAAAAAAATTAATTTTCTTGGCTTATTAATTTTTGACATGCCTAAATGTTTGGGGGATTACTGTAAATTAGAAAACATGAGCCGTTTCTTCTTTTAAATGGATGGGAAGATTCCATCTCTTCTGAAAAACCAGTCTCAAATGATAATTTGGAGAAAAATGTTATATAGTCTTGTCCCGTGAAAAAAGACTCTAGCTAGCCAGCCTCAAAAATAAAGTGGATTGATTAGATTTATTTAAAAACTGAGTATCTTTCCAGTTTTTACTTTCAGTGTCTTGTGTTTTGGTCAGAATTTGTTTCGTACCTGATTTTTCATTTCTTTAAAAATAAGATGCTGCTTTTCATTTTTTCATCTACAAAAGGTAGCTAATGGCAAGCTTTGGAGAGAATTCAGTGCAAAACCTGCTTTTCATTTTAAACTTAAAGATTGACTTTCAGCTGATAGTAAAGGAACTTCGTTGTTAAGGGTATATGCTCTTTTATATTTGTGGAACTCTTAAGCAATAACTAGTTCTGTTTCACCATATATATATATATTTATGTTTATGCATATGTAATTAATTTGATAATTACAAATGAGCAGTAAAGGAGACAAATGAACCCAGATGTCATTCGAGTATTGTCACCCCAAGCATATTCATATTACTGACTTTTGTGTACAGATGCAGTGTTCCATTTTTTCTTAAAATATGCTAAAGATGAGAAGCTGTTTTTATAAAATACTCTTGCATGATAGTTATTATCTACTTGTAGAGCTATGGAGATTTTAGAGTTGAAAAGATAACATCAATTCCAGCTTCTCCCATTTTGCTAATGAGAAAACTGAGGCCTAGACATGTTGAATAATCTGCAAAGTTAAATTTTGTATCTGTTTTTCTACCACTCGACTGCTTCTTAATTTGCTGGGAAATTTGGCAAATCTCGGAAAATCTCAGAAATTAGAACAAGCATATTCTTGAATATAAATTGACTAGACTGGTGGGAGAGATTATTTGGTTAACATTTTTTTGAATGTTACAAAAGTATTTCTAGATAGCATTTTAGTTTCAGGCCACATTCTGATAACTTCAGTTAAGCAATGATTCTAGCATACTAAGTATGTGGTAGTATAAAACATCTGTAGACATTTGGAAATTGTAGAGATGTTCTAAAATGAGATTAAAGTTCAGGAAGAGTTGGTTATGATTGCTAACTGTGTGAAACTATATTACAGCTATGTGAATTATACACGAAAGTATATATACACTTGCGTGATAAAGAATTTACTGAATGTTTAAAGTGCTTATGTAGAACGACAATTTCATACCCAGTAAGAAATTTGATTGCTCTGAATTTAGTGTGTTTTTGGAAACATATCCAGTAGTGTCTGTATTTGACCTGTTTTTGTACATTTTTCGGTGTTTTTGTCAGTGTCTTCCACATCACCAGTAAATGCATACATAACTCTAAGACACTTCATTTACATAACTGATGTGGCCTCAAAACTTTAACCTCCCTAACTTTTGAAGGCCTCCAATTTGGGGCTTTTCTTCACTGAGCTGAACATGATTTATGGTGAGCCTTCTAATACTTTGCAACAACATTTACTGATAGTAATAATAGCAGTTAACATTTTCATCACGCCTAACCATGTGCGAGATACTGTTCTAAGCACTTCGTATTTATTAACAGCCCTATGAAGTAGGTGCTTTTATTATTCTCATCTTACAAATGAGGAAACTGAAGCCTAGGGAAAAAGTGCAGGTAAATTTTGCCCAAGGTCACAGGCTGGGAAGTTATGGAGCCAGTTGTAGCCTCTCTGGCTGGTATCTGCCCCTCTAGTAATACTACCATGAGGCATCGTCATTAAAGATGAAGCTTAGGTTTATAGTTTTCTTGCTGCTTTCTAGAATGTCATTCGCAGTGGCCAGAATTTTAAATTTTATTCATAGCTATGGGTTTTTAATGAGTATTTTTAAAATTTGACTTGAAAAACTTTCAGAAATGCCTTTTGTGAATTAATTTCATCTTTGGGAGGATGGTTGTGTGGGGTGATTTTGACGTTTTTAACTTTTGAAAGAGTAATAGCATGTAGGCTAGATTTAATTGTAACATACGCAGCAAACGTACTTTCTCAAAGTATACTTAAATTATTTCATTTTAAGGCCCTTTTAAAATATGATTAAAGATTACACCATTTCTTGTTGCTGGTAAAAATATTTAAATTCTTTGAGAGATAGTTTACTGGAAGGATGTTAATTGGAAGGATGCAATAGAACCTGCCAGTACATTTAAACTCGTACTAACTGAATAAGCTGATCAGATAAATTGGAAGCTCATTTAGTGAATTACAGTGCTTAAAATTCAGGCGACTCACTGCCTGGTCCTGCCTTATTTAACAGTCTGTTTACTTAAAGCATTTTTCACTGTTAATTGGTGTCAGTTCCATAATGTTAGAAGGTATTATACAGAAAATATGCTTAAGATAGCATGTAGAATGAGTCTACAAAAACAAGATTATATTTTTGTACTTAATTATACCAGTAAAATTTAGAATGATATATATGCCACCTTGTTCCTGTTAAATATTTGCTGACAGTGACGAGCATTTTTACACATGAAGTATAGGTAATTTTAATTTCTATGTGAAGGGCAGAACCTGGAGCCTCTTCTGGTGTCGCTGTTGGTCTTTCTTGGTAAAGCCCCAAAGATGTTGAAAGGCAGCACTATATTTGGTTATACTGAACCTTTGCTCCTGCTACTGCTTTATATTAATTCATTTCTACAAAGAAGATAGTCATGATTTTTGTAAATATTTGTCAAAAAATAAATCCCTAAAACTCAAATACCAGAAGTTTGTAATGTGTCTGTCTGTTTTACGTAAGGACTTTTTTTTTTTTCCTAAATGTTTACCCTATTTCTTTAGGACTTTGTTTTTTATCATTCTTCAAGCTTCCTGACCACTTAGGATTTTGTACTCTGGTCATCATCTACTAGCTCTCCCTTTCTTCTTCAGTTATCACTGATGTAATTTTTGTCTTAACACTTTCTCTAGACCATGGTAAAGCTGAGGACTGAAATGACCAACAGCTGCTTTGTGATGATGATGGAATCGAGTGAGACTTGAGGGCAGGAGATGGGGGAGCCTCTGAGTCCAGCCTGCCTCAGCACTCCAGTTTCTTCCTATCTTTCTTTTTCTGTTTTCCTTCTTTACTCACTGCCCTTATTCTCTTGCTTCCTTTCTTGGGCATAGGGGAATGAGGTGAGGGGAAGTGAGAAGTAGGAGGGAGTAGTAGGAAAAAAGGCAAGAAATCGGAGGAGGTAGGAAATACCAATGAAGAGAATATATTCCATTCGTTTCTTTCCCTGCAGTTGTCCCTTTCTCTCCAGACTCCCTTGATTTAGGGAAATAAAGCTGAGGTCACAAGGACCTGTGTGTTCCAGCTGCTGCTTGGCTGCTATTTTTAGCCTGGCTCTACATCAGGCTGGCACCAGGCCATGATGGCACAGGGCCAGCACGTTGTAGGACTGCTGGCAAATGTCAAAAACCCAACTTTTCAGTTATCAAACTTAACTAATTCTCAGACATATTCTGTGCTGTGATAGTCTTACCTTTACTTTTTCAGAATGCGACGTGTACTTTTTTTAAAGAAAAGAATGATTTTCGATAGTAGTCTTACTACTATAACTGTTTTAGATGGGAGAAAGATTTAAGAATTGCCTTATCAGGTCAGGTTTATATCCAGCTCAATAATTTTGGTTTTGTGGTGACACCAAGAGGTGTGAAATTTGCCAGATGTATTTACTATGCCTTAGGCATCTTTTAAAATTGCCATTGCTGTCGAAGTTGTGGAGTCTGAATTGGTTTATATAATTATAGGTGTCATCAGACATTTAAAAAAACACATGTACTGATTTTTCTACAGTTGTTAATGTTCCCTTTTCTAATACAGTTGTATGTGTTTAGGTTTGGTTAGTGTTGTAGGAATATGTTTAAGAAAGAAAAAAGCTTACTATTAAGCAGCTAGGTTTTGATTGAAATCAGTATCTGGGTCTAGATTTTGTACATCCTAGAGCTAGTATTATTGTATTTGCAAACTTTTAGTTTCAAACTTTTAGATACACATGTGAATTTAAGGACTGACTCAATTGTCAGTTGTGTTCAAAATGAAAAATATGTTGTATGTGTCCTTGTATAATTTTGGAAAACAGTGAAAAGAATGTCACAATGTGAATCTGTATCTTTGAAAGAGACTTTGGTGAGAACAGTATTTATATTTCTTCCATAATGATACTCAGAAAAGCTG
Organism: Pteropus alecto; assembly: GCF_000325575.1. Lineage (NCBI taxonomy): Eukaryota > Metazoa > Chordata > Mammalia > Chiroptera > Pteropodidae > Pteropus > Pteropus alecto. Next base: position 2,674,025 of record NW_006431912.1, read on the forward strand.
AGGGTAGGTTAGGGATGATTTTTGGTGTACCATGAACTACACTGAAGATGAATAGAAACAGGGATGGTAGTTATTCACTTATTCAATGAGTGGTGGTGTAACATACTTAGATCTGTTGGTGGCAGGATAACATTTGGTTAGTGCATTGATCTGATGCCTTTCTTAAGGTAGCATAAAATAATTGGCCAAAATAACGAGAAGTAGAATCAAATTGATTTTTTTTCATTTGGTCTTCAAGGTAGTTATTGGATGAATTCTGCTGAATTCACTTTTGTGAAATAAGAAGGCGTAAGGTGGCAAAAAAATTCTTATTAAAAAATGGGCAGAGGACCTGAACAGTTTTTTCTCTAAAGAGGACATACAGATGGCCAATAGATATGAAAAGATGCTCGACATCACTAATCAGAGAAATGCAAATTAAAACCACAATGAGATAACAGTTCACATCTGTCAGAATGTCATCAGACAATCAACAAACAAGTGTTGATGAGGATGTGGAGAAAAGGGAACCCTTGTGCACTGTTGGTGAGATTGCAAATTGGTGCAGCCACTATAGAAAGCAGGATGGACATTCCTCAAAAAATTAAAAATAGAAATACCATATGACCCAGCAATCATACTTCAGAGTATTTGTCTGAAGAAATACAAAACACTAGTTAGAAAAGATATATGCACCCCTGTGTTCCTTGCAGTATAATTTACAATAGCCGAGATATAGAAATAACCTAAGTGTCCATCAATAGATGATTGGATAAAGAAGGCATATATATACAGTGGAATATTACTCAGCCATAAAAAGTGAAATCATAACCATTTGCGACAACGTAGATGAAGCTAGAGAGTATTATGCTAAGTGAAATAAGTCAGAGAAACAAATTACATATGATTTCACTTATGTGTGGAATCTAAAAAACAAAATAAGTGAACAAACAAAACAAACAAACTCATAGATGTAGAGAACAAATTGGTACTTGCCAGATGGAAGAGGGTTTGGGGGGCTGGGTGAAAAAGGTGAAGGGATTAGGAAGTAGAAATCGGCACTTACAAAATAGTCACAGGGCTGTCAAATACAGCATGGGAAATACAGCATAGGAAATATAGTCAATATTATAATAACTGTATATTAATTACTAGACTTATCAGGGGGATCACTTTGTTATATAAATGTGTAACCACTATGCCGTAATACCTGAAACTAATATAATATTGAATATCAACTGTAATTTTAAAATAAATCATAAGGTGAGGGATTAGTGAAAGGTGAGTTGCTGGTCTAGTAGTTTAGGGAAGGCAGATGTTTTAAGAGTTTATTTAAATTTTTACATCTTAAAATGAGATGTTTACATTGTGGATAAGAGCAAGTTAGGAAGCTTGCTGTTACTGATCCAAGACTTTTATTTGCTTACTAGGGTGAAAACAAAAATTTCATTAGGAAATATAATCAGAATATCTTAAGGATAGAGTATCAAGTACATTGAACTATACTACAGTGTAGTAACTTAGCTTACGGTCTCTTTCTGCAGTTAGAGATTATGTTAGGTATTCCAAAAGAGGCTTGGAGATAGATCCATTGACCTATGTCTGTATGCTTCTACAGATCGGGGTGTGTGTGCACGCACTCCTGTATGAAATTTAACATAATGCATAGAACATTGTAACCTACTGGATGGGTAATAGGTAAATGATTATCTTTTGGGTCCTTAATGTAATTTCGATTTTATTTAGGTGAGTTATGTAAATGATGTCAGCTCTAGCATAACAAGCTTGATTAAAGTCCAAGCCCAGAAGGTAGTTTGACTAGTGCTGTTTAGTCTTTATAAGCAAAGTGCTAAAATGACCTTCCTTATTGGAACTTGTAGGAGCAATTTCTTTGCAGTTTTCATGGGTCTTTCTTAGCAACTTATTAAAAAGATGTTTTGACTAAACTGTTTCATAAATAGCAGGAAATTCCAAAATCCTGGATGGCATTGCATTTTTACTTTCAAAAAGGACTATTGCAGTGGGGGGAAAAATTAAAAAAACAACAACTTCGTTTTAACAATTTGTGGCAAAATGGACAAATTAAAAAAATTGTTTCAACAGTAATTTTTCATCCATGATTTTTCATGCTTCACTTATTTTTCATAATTTATTTTCAGAATTTATAATTCTGATGTTTTCAAAGAAAAAAAAGGTACTATAAGAGCCAGAGACTGAGTTTATTCAAAATTCAGTGTATGTATTAGGTCTGAATTGGTATTAGTAGCTCATAGGTCAGCGGTGGCTTATCTTTTGCTTTTGATAAATCATGAGACTTCTGTGCTCTTATATGAAATTTATTTTTGACACAGTGATATGGTTTGTATTTTTTAAACCGTGTGTGTGTGCGTGCGTGTGTGCGCGCGCGTGTACGCATGCACATCTCTGTGTGTGTGTTGGCGTTTTGGGATGGAATGGTGGTAGTAGCGGGCTAAGTCGTGGTGTGTTAAACTCAGAAAAGCACAAACTCAAGTAGCCATGTTCAAATTTAGAGAGAATTCCTTTCCTCCCCCTCTTTTGGTTCAGGAACTTATATTTCATTAGGTTGCTTGTTTAATGTTATGTAACAATTTATTTTTTACTTATCCCCCCACTCTCCTCCAGTCTTCCTGTTAATAATAGTAACAATTCAGAATATAGTCTGAAAGTTCACTGTACAATAACAGTCCATCTTATTGTGGTCTTAGGGGTATTGCACTTCTAAAAGGCTAGTTTTAAAAATTTTCTCCTTGAGTTGCTGTTTGCATCCTTTACTATTGTGGAACAACCAGTTTTTGCCTTTTTGGTTTGCCTTTTTTTTTTCTTTTTTAAAAATTTTTTAGGCGAGGCAACCCTTGCTTGACCTCACAGATTGCAAAGACGTTGTCAGTTTACAGTCCATATTTTGTATTATTTTACGTCTAGGGCACCTGGTCTTCCTAGGTGGTCTCCCATCCAAGTACTAACCAGGCCCAGCCCTGCTTAGCTTCCAAGATCAGATGTGATCTGCTTGTTCAGGGTGGCATGGCCGTAGACTGGTTTGCCTTTTTAATAGTTTAGAATTGAGCTTTTGAACCCAACTCTTCCAAGGAGCTTTATTTAATAAGTTTAGGAAAGTCTATTTCTTGACTCTTTCAAGAAGCCTTACTTTAGAAAACTAGAACCATCATACTGTTTTTAAAAAAAGATGTACTAGTAAATCAAGTACAGTGAGATAATCTGGTTTTCTTCCAGTGAAAGTAGATAGACCTGAAATTCTGCAAGGGGTTATTGTAGAGACTGACACAGGGCTGTTTGATTCATAGCTCTTTCTAAATGAGAACACAACTGTGGAACTCATTGTTAATGTAAAAATTTGCGGAAATGAGGGACAGCATCTTATGGGAAATCAGAAAATCAACTCCTTTGCAGGATTGCAGATTTCTAAGCAACTTTGTAGAAGGAGCAACAGTCGGCTATAAAACAACTCAAAAAATGAAGTGCTAACAAATAAATGTAAAAATATTCTGCCTTACACTGCTACAGAGTCATTTTGAGTTTCCCATTATTTAGCAGATATGTCTAGTCTTGTTTTGGGGATAGAATCACAAGAGTATTTAAATACAAAGACCCTTTTTGGATCGAAAAACGAATTTGCTAGATTGAAAAAAGTCCTGGCAAACTTTAAATCCAAGACAGCCAGCTATTAATAGTACCGGTGCAGTGTGTATATAGTAGGCATTGAAATGTCACTTGAATGAATGATAGATTATATGCAAGTCTTTGTGGGTGCATGTATGAAATTCTCAGTTGAAAACAATAGCTCCAAGTTCCAATGTCTGTTTGATTTTCTGAATCTGAGTTTTATAAGTCTCTCAGGAGGTAGGAATATGAATGACCACAAGGTAGGCAGGTTGGTTTTTAGGACCAGGTTTATTATCATCAGTACACCTCTACAGATTTATTACCATCAGTACACCTCTACAGATACCATATTAAGGTTCATTCTAACTTTTTTTATTTGAGGGAACTTTTTCTTTAAGCTAGTTAAGTTGCTAACAGCATCAGCCAAAAAGCTGTTCTGAAAACAATTTTTTTATTAGATGATTCCAACTTCTAAAAAGAAAATAATTTGGGCATTCTCGTGTAGAGCGAGCGTCTTTTTTAGTTACCCAAGTAAATAACTTTGAATTATGAATGCCTTTGAAGTATTAAGAGATTGCTTTTTCCTTTTATTTGACGTTTTACTTTTTAAAGAAACTTGCAAAAATAAATTAATTAGTTTTTTTAAAACCTTTTTTTTTCCAGATGACTTACAAAGCACATATAATTTCAAAATATTTCACGAGATCTTGCACATTGTGAAAATACATTGCCTAATTAATAGGAATGATTTGTTAAACTGGTCTACAGAATACGATGACTTTCTCTCGTGGTAGACCTTGCTTAAGACTCAGTTTTTCATAAAATGGCATATATCAACCAGTATTTTAAACAGTGATTTAACCATTGCTCCCAGTGCTTTCCTCTTGAGCGGTATGGCTTATCCAGGTGTTGAGTGCTCACTTGTTCTCATTTTCCTAGTCAATCTTGTTTTATGTCAATCTTGTTTGCAGACATAATTATGAATAGTCATTTCTTTTATAAGTGTTCCAGTTCAGGTGATAAAGTGTATGGTTACATTAGCCATAAATCTTATTTTTCAGAAAAGAAGAGGGCAATTAATAGATCAGTTTAAAATTATACCCTGTTTGCGCACGTGTGTGCTCCAGCCTGTGTGTAGGGAGATAGTGAGAGGAAGAGAGGAAGGGAGGGAAAAAGGAGTTGTTTGGGACTGAAAGGAGACCTTTGGCTTATCTCTGGTCTTCATCAGCTGGCTCCATTCAATCTCTTTCTGATAGGAAATACAGGATTTCTGTCTGGGTTCTCACACACCAAGAGGAAGTAGTTAAAGCTTCTCAGTATCCATAGGTTTAATATGATGTCCTCTCTTCCCCTCCCTCCTTCCCTCCCCTTCCCACAAGCATGCATGCTTGTGCTTTTTTTTTTTTTTTTTTTAATTTCCTTTCCTTTTTAATATTATAGTGTTTTAGCATATGTTTTTATTAGTGATAGAATTCTATTTGCACATTTCTTAGATTAATGTTCACAGGTACTACTCAATTTAGCTACTTGCAGTTACTTAGCCACTTGGATGAGTACTTGCAGTTAGCCACTTCGGTGAGTAGTATTTGCTAATCATGTGGTCATGAGCTTGGAGATAATGCCTGACCCATTAGGAGACTTTCCCTTGTAAACTTTGCTTAAATCCTCTTCGCTGGGTCTCGTTTTACTACCTCTGTACTCTTAGATCACTTACTGGTTCCGGCCTTCCTTGAGTCCTTATAAAATAGGAATACTTATACTTCTGTCACCTGTATCCTGAGGCTGTTAAGAGACCCACATGGGAATACTTAAAAGTATTTGAATTCAAATAGTTACACAAAGGGGAAATCTATTATTGTTATGCAGTATTCCAGTTTTACCTAATTTTATCCATTATTATTTCTTTTAGACTTCTGTAAAAACTAAACATCCCTGCAATCATCATGTAATGATTTTGTAATCAGAGAAGGGTAACATTGTTTCAAAAAATCTGTCTCATTACTGTTAAAACATTAAATTTCACTACATATTAATCTCTTAATATTATGATCATAATTGTTGCCTGATCTAGTGTAACTAAACAGAACATCGATTATTTAACAAAGTATGTCATGGCCTTAATGTCTTAATGCTTCCCTGTTTTTGACCCTAATGATTGATGAATTTTGTCGTCACCAGGGACTCTAGAATTATTCTCCCCAAAATGAAAAGGGGCAAAGCTAAGATCAGTTCAATGGTATTCATGAATAGAATGGAAAGTTTATGAATTAACCTAGTCACTTGGGATATTGTTTCTAGGCTTCCTTGATATTTATTATGGGCAAGCAGAAGGTGGAAAAAGATAAAAACACTCAGTTTCAGATACATTTTCTGAATTTCTCAAGTCATATTACTGTATACTAAGGTCTATAGTCCTTTCTTTTGGGGACTTGAATCAATAAAAAGAGTTGACTATCCCTTTTCTTCCGATTTAAAGATTTACAAATAATATGTTCAGAAAAATAGTTTCAAGTGAAATTTTTAAGAGCTTATTATGAACTGAAATCTTGGTTGTGTATTTTTTTTTTTTTTCAGTTCTGTTTTTGGGTGATCTCATAATTCCTTGCCCTTGAAAGCTGTGCTGATGCGACTTGACCACTTAACCCCATATTCTTTACTAGCTATCCAGTGAAAGGCCTGTTAATGGCTTTTCTGTACTTGTAATATATACTGTACAGGTTTTCTTTTTATTTTTTATTCCCTTTTTCTATGTATGTGCACACATGTCTGAGTAAAAGTAGACTTCATGCATTTTTAAGAGTAATAATCAGCTCATAAATTTTGGACGGGCAGGGATCAGCTCTTAAAATCTATGTTGCAGCCAGGATGATGATGCCCATACTCTCTCTCTCTACAGAACCTTTAGCGGCTTCCCCTTTGCTCAGAGGGCTGAAGTCATTCATGGGTGTGCAAAGCCTAGCGTGGTCCAGCCAGACCCTCATCTGCCTCTTGCACATTGCTCTCCCTTGCCCTTCAGCTGCCTCCAAGCTGCTCTGCTAGCAGCCTGTGCCCATGTTCTTTTTTTCTGCTTGGAATGTTCTTCTTTGCCTAGTTCATGCCCTAATTATCAACTTGGCTTAGAGAAATCTGGCAAAGAGTTCTCTACTTTGTAACTCCAATCATAGATTCCTGTGTGAGTTTTGATTGTTTCTTCTAGATTGTATGTGTGTGTCTGTATGTGCGTGTATGTATTTTTTTATCCACATCTTCTGGTACCACCCTTTGCACATATTCGACTCCCAGAAAAAACTTGTCGAATAAATGGGTGAAGGATATGCTATTTTACTTTGGAAATATTTTCCTAACACGCCAGGAAGAGGCACTGCTTTTCTCAGTGGTTCCGTCTACTCCCTATCCCACAAAGAATGTGTCCATTTGAAAAACAGACCAATTTTGTGTCTATGGCTGCTTTGGGCCACTCCCAGATTCCCCAGAGGTACATTTTCATGCATCTCTGCTGTTAAAGGATATTCTTTAGAAGAGTTTGAGCAGCTCCTTTATCATGGTAAATTATATTGTATGTGGGTTTATAGGACTTGGTCTGAGAAATTCAGTTTGTCTTGTATTACCTGGGAAAAACTTAACAGCCAGAGGTTTGGAGAGGATGGTAGGGTGTGTAGTTAGAACAGGAGACTATTTTGCCCACTTGTGCTTGTGTTGGTCATTTCTCTTTTCCTCTTTTTCTCAGTTCTTTTGGATGAGTAGTTGTATTCCATCATGGTGGGTATAGCACTGAGCTTGGTCAGAGTTCTTGTGCAGGGTCACTGTAGGCCACACTGCTGGTCTATGTGACATTTTTTTTTCTGTTTCTTACGTTATTCATTTTTGTCTATGCTTGAACTTTTCTTTTTCAGTCTTTTGTCATGTTAATCTTTGATTCCTCATGTTAATTGAACTCAAAAGTAGCAGGCTAGAATGATGCATGTAAGAAATATCAATTAAGTGTCTGCCACATAAAGTTATTTCTATTCCATTAAAGTGATCTTGGACGAACTTGAACTTTTTCCAGTATTTTGTTTGGGATGAAGTTGGAGGTCAACTCTAATTTGAAACTTGTATTCACTATTTTATATAGTTGCAGCTCATAATATCTACCAACTTTTCAGGTACCAGTTCTGTGCTTTACAAGTATGATCTCACCCCTCATAACAACTTTGGGATGAAGGTATTCTCTTCATTCTGTGGCTAAGGAAACTGAGACATGACTTGCTAAGTCACTTGTTCAGGAGCACCCAGGCCTTCTAGTTCTCAAGTGGGATCTTTTTACTGTACCACCTTCTTTTCTAACTGTTGCTAGTGGTAGCTTGACTTCCTGCGTGGACATGAAGGAGAGCTTTCAGAGACCACCTTGGTCTGTGACACTGGTTCCCCAGATTCTGGAAAGTGCTGTTTTAGCTTTTTCTCTCTGATAATAGTAATGGATGTGTCATCCATAGTACTTTCTTGTTTCTCAGAGCTGATTCTATACTTAGTTGAATATGACTTTTTTCTTTGCTGAGCTTTTAAAATAGAGTTTGATTCACAACATTTGATGACATTTAATAGTTTGGCTTGAAACAATTACCATTTTCTCTTTCATCTGTTCCTTGATTTTAGTGGGAGACTTGAGGGCAATGTATGTAAGAGATACTTCAAAGAGAAGATTAGTGTAGTAGAAGCTCTGTGAGGCAGCTGAGGTACACACAGCACTGTTGTCAGCAGCCCCATTGATGGAGAGGTTTAGGAGTTTGCTGAAGTGCTATGGATGTTCTCTTACTACTAAATTATAGCCTAAAGAACCATCTAACTCTCAGAGCAAGCCTTAACATTTTCTTTACATTTTTTGTTTTTAGGAAGCTCCTCTGTTTGCAGGTGAGGAAAGATTAGATGTGTCTTTCCGGGCAATATCCAGGATCTTTCCTGTCTCTTTATTCCCTCCTGTGTGTAACCATAAGACTGTGTAAAGGAGCATTTCAGGAGGCCGTTTAATCCACTAGTTTAAGATGCCAAGGCCTTTATTTTTTCATTTTAAAATAGGCAATGTAAGGGTGTACAATCTGACTGGATTATATGAAATAGTCAATAAAGTCAGGACACAATCCTTCCTTATAAGGTGTGGACTATTAGATTTGCCTTTTTGTGACCTCTTTCCTGCTTTCAACGTCCTGGACCCTCTTCTTGGATCGACGAACTGCCTGTAGGTTCAGCTTTTATTCCATAGGTGGGTCTGTCTACAGCAATTGCAGCTTACTATGTAGACTTGTCACAAGTTAAAAGCTTAGAAAGTCTATATAACTTGTCATAATTTTAGCACTTTAACTTATTACGGTGTGTTTTGATTATCTGATTTACAAAAGTGCCATATAAAAATCCAGCTATGCTGAATAATTGCTGAAATAGAGTGTAAGCTCTGCTTTTTATGACCAAGTTATGGGATGAGTAATTACTCTCTAGAGTGAATGGTTCAAAATGAAATAACTGTATGCCTAAAGTGTGATGTGACACCAGATGTATTTAAGCCCCGAGGTATGTAATTATCTCACTACTTTTTGCACATACGCACAAGTACACTTGTGTTTATGGCAAGAGTTTTATGTGCAAAAGAAAACTCACTTTATGATAAGTAAAGGAGCAGTTCATCTTTTTTGTGGGGCTCACTCAGAGGTTATTTGGTGTTAGAGGCACTATTTCAATCACCATTTCTTTAGGGTATAATTTAAATTCACACATCACTGGCTTCTAGAGTAAACCAGTATCAAACTCTGGCTTTCAAATATTAAGGATAATTTAGGGAGTTTCTCAAAGCAACGTGTTTATGATTTATAGTCTGCCCCTATACTCAGTGACAGCATTCTTGGACTCTATTTGGATCACCAGTTATATTAATTAAAAGCAGTAAATGTATTCTGGCTTCCTATTGAAAATAAAAACTCTTTTGTTATCTACTTAAATTTTTAATTCTGTATACAGGTTATCTGTCTTGTGTCACTTTACAGATTGTTAAGAATTAAAGATAGTATCTCAAGCTGATTTGTTCTTTCTACTTTTAATTCAGTATTAAAATAATATTTTAATCACATTAAAAATGTGACTGATGTTTTTTGTTTATCACAATTCTAGCCCCATTAAATGAGTTAACTGCTGCCATTGAATAGTGTAAAGTGATCAGGTTACATCAGTTTCTCCAGTCCAAGGACTAGATACTTCAGTTTGGGGATTTGGTTAGTAGTTATGACTTCCCTCCATGTTCACAAGCCCAGGAGATGAGAATTCCTTAGCCTGGGGATCAGTGGAAGCCCAGAGTGGCTGCTGTGTCTTCCCTTGGGCTAGAGATAGGTGGCGAGTTGAGATGCAAATGGCTTTGGGACTCCAAGTAAATGGTTACATACCTGTTTACAATGTGATTCTCTTGAGAGGTTTATTATTATTGTTTTTTAATACAGTATTAGATGGCAGGAGCCAAATGTTAACTTAGTTTTGTAACTTCGTGTCTGAGAAAGTACAGACATTTAAAACTTTACATTCTTTAAGATGTAATTTATAAGTAATTTGTGAAAACAGCACACTGTGCTAAGTAGTATCAATATGTGTGGACATTACCACTATATTTAGTATCAATATGTTTAATAAAGAGACTGGTGAATTTCTCTTTGTCTGTATTTATGCTGTATGATGGGGTAGCCACCAACCACATGTGATTAGTGAGCTGGCCTGAATTGAGATGTGCTGGAAGTGCAATACATGCACCAGACTTGGGGGATTTAGTGCAATAAAAAGAATGTAAAATATATTATTAATATTTGTTAAAATAATATTTTGGGTTAAATGAAATGTATCAAATTAATTTTACCTGTTTCCTTTTACCTTTTCTAATGTAGCTGCTAGAAAATTTAAAATTACATATGTGGCTCATACTTTTCTGTTAGTGAGTGCTGGTCTCATAAGTTCTTTTTATATATACAGCTTAGCTATGATTGGTTTCATACTTGATTTTAACTTTTTGCCAACATAAATCTAAACACCCTATAGTGATTCTTAAACCTTGGTTCCAAGACTCTGTTCTTTAATTGCCCTTTACATTATTTAGGACTGTTTTTTCAATCTTAAATTTCTAAGGTAGAAAAAACCATCTGCCAACTGATTATTTTCTGTGTTTGAAGCTTCATTGGTTAACTTATTTCCAATAATCTAAGAGTCTAAATGCATTTTATCTTTATAGAAAAGTTCAGTGAATTGGGTATGATATTTAAAATCAATACTTTATTTATAGGGAAGGCATACAACGAGTACTAGAATTATATTTACTTTTAAATCATTCTCTAGAAACCTATTGGTCTCTGTAATAATGTAAGGAAACTGTCTTAAAGGTTTGATTTTTTTTCAGATGAAGAGAAGGGTGGGATTTCCTTGAATTTCAAAGTGTTTTTGGATTTTATTGCCCAATGAAAAAAGGATATGGGGGTCAGACCCACATAGGATAGCCAATTCTTTGTTTTGACTGTTGTAGTTTTCAAAATGTGGTTCCTCATTCACTAGTGCCAGCATTATGTGGGGATTTCTTAGAAATGCACATTCTTGGGTTCTACCCCAGATATATTGACTGGAAAACTCTGGAGGTGTGGGGACTGGCATCTGGATTTTAATAAGCCCCCCAAGTGATTCTGATACACACTGATCCACTTAATATACTTAATATACTCGTTAGGGTCCATCTGGGAAAAAGGAAACCACACCACTCACCAGTGCTTCTTGTAGACTGAACCCAGAGAAAATCCAGCTGACCTGGAATGGAAGCCTGAGAAGTGATATCTGCAGTGTTCAACTCTCCTGAGACAAATAGCTCTCAAAGAGTCCGTCTGTGGGAATAGGCCCAGGACTGGTACATCTAGTATTTACACTTTAAAATAAAACAATACTTTGATGTGATTAAAAATTTAAAAAGGTGTTTTAATACCCTCAAATATCTTAGAACAGAGGACATTCTTCTTAATGGAATAAATTTAGCTTTATACAGACTAAACTCCCTTTTTATAACTTCACTGTTGGCCAAGGAAATCTTTTTAGGGACCAACATCTGCAGGTTTAGGAAACAAACATTTCCTGCTTATTCCAGGACTTATATTAATCTTCCCCTTCCTATTAGAGGCTTTACCAAGCTGTTCTCGGTTGTTAGCGCCACCTTGTGGCAGATACGGGAAACTCGTATCCTCAATTTCTCTGAAACCTTTACTGGAACAATTTGGGTGTTCTGAAGATCCCCTCAGAATCTCTGCAAAAAGTCATGCATTTACTCATCCTTAATTTTTTTTTCTAGATACCAATATTTAGCAGCTTTTATTTGGAACACTATCGTTTTATATTATTTATAATAAATGGAAGCCTAAGAAACTAACCACAGTTTTCTCCCTTGAGCAGGACTGTGTTCTGAATTCCAGTTGACCGTCTCAGAATCCACTTATGTTTTTAGTGGTCCAAAATGAAATCTAAAACTTAAGAATGCAAATGACTCTGGAATATATATTCTTAAATTGGAAAGATCTGTGCTTTCATTCACTAACTTTCTTGCATTCACATTCCAAAAATTGAAAAAAGTTGTAGATAAGTGAAGAACTGGTATACTTGTAAGTTTTTGTAATAGGAAATGCTGCCAATAAAAACTTTGAAATGGAGAAGGAGTTCTATTTCGTGAGGTCTGGTGGAAGACCCGAGATATTGTTTTGTGTGCAGGGTGCTGATTTGGATGCTGTAGAGTAGAGATTTCAGCCTCTTTTTACTTCATAATATGCAGAAAATAACATTTTGTACAGTACACTGGGATAGGAGATACCTACTGTAGAAAAGCCTGCAGGGGGCTGATGGGTAAAGACTACTAGCCTAGGGGCTGGCAACAGCCACTACCTGCTCCAAGGGATGAGGTTTCAATTATTTTACAACTTTCAGCTCTCCTACTGGGAAGCTCTACTGTAACAAGGGCATTAGAGGGGTAATAAATTGAGGAACTCAACACTTAGCGCCTTGTTGTGATAATAGTGGTTTGGTGAAATGCTAGGGAAGACTAGAAGAGAGGTGGAAGGGACCCTAGCAAAGGCTCTGTAGAAGGTATGGGACATGGAAGCCATTTAATACAGAAGGATATTCGTGCGAAGAGATATAGAGGGAGCAAAGGGCAGAGAGTGGGGAATGCCCAAGATTTCTGATGTGTTTTGGATGTAAGATTTGGGGATGCAGATAGGAAGCAGTATAGTGGGAGCTACCTCTGAGAAAGTAGGCAGGGGTTGACTTCAGGAAGGCCTCTGTGTGATTGGGCTCATGACCTTGGTTGGGCACCACCAGTAGTGACATGATCAGGCACCTCCCCTCCTCTCTTTAGAAAAATCCTCCTGGGGCGGTTTAAAATGAACTTGGAGCCTGCTAGCAGATAAATCCCTAGGGAAGGGAAGACTCTGATTCTGATTAGGTAAAGAATGATAAAGACTTGTACCTGGTGAATGGAGATTGGGAGAGCTCCCTGAAGTGGGAACTCACAGATTTTACTTATTGATGCGAAAAAAGGTGACTCAGATTTGGACCCAGAGTGAATGAAGGACGATGGGACCATTGTCAGAATTAGAGTCTGTATGGGGGACAAGAGCTTGATTTTAGACATGTAAATTTTAAGGTGCTTGTAGAGTAACAATTTATAACATTTATAAAGTACCTTCTAGGGGGCCAGGTACTGATCTAAGCATTTTTTAAAACTCACTTTATTCTCACAACAACCATAAGAAGTGGATGTTATTAGTAAGTGTCCAGTTGGTAAAATAAAAAGCACTAGGTATTTTAAGCACAGAAGGATTTAATGGAGGAAATTGTTTACAGCAGTATTGGAGGGCTGGAGGAACAAAAAAGTGTGTGTTGGGCGGTGGATGTTGGAGCAAGAAGGGCAGGGAGGGAGGGAGGAAGGGGGGAGAGAGAGAGAGAGAGAGAGAGAGAGAGAGAGAGAGAGAGAGAGAGAGAGAGAGAGAGACGGCTGGTGATGAATGTCTTGTGTTCCCTGGAGGCCGAGTCCGGGAAAACTTGGTGCTGATGTAGGCTTGTTGTCTCCTCCCAGTAGATGGGGAGCTGAGAGAGAGAGAGAGAGTGTGTGTGTGTGTGTGTGTGTGTGTGTAGGTGAATGTTAAAGGAGCATAAGGGAGAAGGGGATGTTACTCAGGCCCCAGACGGCTGCTGCACAAACTGCACTGCAGATTGGCTGAAGATCTTACTTGGTTCTGCTGCCCTGGAACCACCGCAGATGCTGTTGAACCTGCGGTCGTCTGCTGCTGCTTTTGGAGGGACTACACGAAACAGGAAATAAAAAAAGACATTTTCCTTTTCTCTTACCTTGCAGTCTCTTGCCATTGTTTCCCATGGGCTACCCAGTTGGAAGCTGATTGGCAAGGGAGTTTGGAAAATGTAGTTTATAGACTTCCAGCCCCTTGTAATACAGAAAAGAGATCAGAACCAACAAAAAATAACCAGCCCAGTGGGTTCTGTTTTTTCTTCACTTTACAGATGTGGAAACTGAAGCACAAAGAGGATAACTTAATTCTCCTAAGGTCGGTCACACAGCTACAGCTTGGCAGGGCTGGGATGTGAATCTAAGTAGTCTAGTTTCAGGATATATGCTCTTAGCTTCTACACTTTGATCTTGCCTCCACACATGGTGGTGGTTTGATTTTTTCCTTATTGCTGAGCACTTCAAATGAGCAGCTGTTTGTATTGATTTTGCTTACCCTGCACATACTTTTCTTTTGATATCTCTCATTGGCTTCAGTTTTCCCCTCTACCCCTGAAACCTCTTTTTTCATGGTCACCACTGATTTTATAGCCAATACAATGGGTTATTTCAGTTTCTATTTCTCTTTGATCTGGTTCAGGCTTTTGATGCTGATATTTATTTATGTGGTATTTCAGCCTTGACCCTCTGTGACGCTGGCTTGCTTGTTTTCTCCTTACCTTGCTGAGACTCCTTGGTTTTATTCTTTCTTTTCCCATTCCTTAAACCATTGTCATCTCTTGGCTTGAGTTTGGATTTTGGTGTGTTATATAAGAAGCTACTTACTGTTAATTTCATATTTAAATTAGAACCAATAAAAACATCAAGTACATAGTTCTTGTGGCTTTTTTCCTTTGTTGTGGAATCACAGAGGAGTCCGAGCAGGGTCCCAGTTCGTACTCAGCCTTGGGCAAGGAGGAAAAGGATGGGGACTGAAGGAGAGGGACTCACTTTGGGTACCTGATCTGTGCCAGCGCTAAGTGGTTTATACACATTGTTTTCATTTAAATTATCTCATGGGATTGGTGGTTGTTACTCTTATTTTACACATGAAAAAACTGACTCTTGATTCATTGTGATGAATCCATAATAGAATAGAACTGGAATTGAACAACCCCACCCCCACCCCATCTGACTGCCTCAGCCAGATTTTTGCCTCTGAATCACCTGGGAAAAGCATCCACTTTCTTATGTGTTAAATGAAAGATGAAAGAACTGGGCAAGATATATAAGACCCATTTCAGTACCACCATTATGGTTCTGTCACATACTGGATGTCCTGAGCCGTAGTTGCTTCTAATATTGAAAGAGGAAGTTGCTATCCCACTCTAGGAAACGGCTGTTTTATTAAGACCAAGAGTACTAACATGTTATTTGTAGAATTTATAAAGTAGGGCAAAGGCATTTAAAGTGGTCACGATGATAGATCTTCATATAAGTTTCAAGAGAGCCCCATTACC
Organism: Pteropus alecto; assembly: GCF_000325575.1. Lineage (NCBI taxonomy): Eukaryota > Metazoa > Chordata > Mammalia > Chiroptera > Pteropodidae > Pteropus > Pteropus alecto. The sequence continues at coordinate 2,689,421 of NW_006431912.1, forward strand.
TCCAAATGAGACTGGTGCCCAGAACATTAGAGGCTGTGGCTTTTATTGACAGGAGCTCAGGATAATAGCTTTGGAACAACTCCAGTCTAAAAAAGGACAACCCTGTAATTCCATTATACTTTCTGTTGAAAGCATTTGCTTCCAGATTATTAAGAATCCCATCTTTCCTTGCAGAGAATTTAGTGTGAGATTTGCAAAAAGATAGAGAACAATGTATTTTAAGGAAAAGATTCACTGTAATGTGGTTTGACATCTTTAGAAAGCCAATGGACAACCCTAAAAATGATTAACTATCATGTGATTCATCCACATGTTGTCTTCAAACATGCAAACAGATGGGTTTAAGTGAATACCAACATCATCTTTTTTTATATAGTACCCCCCATAAAATATCAAGCAGGCATTCCTAGATATGTATACATCAGCAGAATGAGTACATTTCTAGACTCCGTAGCATCTATTTTACCTTCATAAACATCCTCTAACCCTTCCTCATTCACATCTTATTTATTTTTAAATGGAGACTTAAAAGGGATATGCTTCTTTTTTAACTTTCCATTTTACTGGCTTTCCCTGCATTAGAGGAAGTCTGCACGGGGAACCTTGGTTCTGTAGTTTTCTTACTACCTCTCTTCATTTGGTTTTGGTGGTTCTTCCTCTTAGACTGCCGCCTTATCTTCAAAGTAAGAAGCTTTACATCACAACTCAGTATACACATACATTACCATAAATAACATAAACAAAAATTTTACAAGACAATAATTACCCTTTAAACATACATACCATGCTTGCTGATGTTTTCAACGTACTGTTTCATTTATTAAAAAATATTCTTTGTGATCCACAACATTGGTGGCCACCATATTAGTGGATTGTGACCCACTATTTGAAAAACACCGTCCTTGAGCCATTGTAGATGTTTGAGATATTTTAGATTGTGGGTAGCCTGCCCACATATTTGAGACCATAAATTTTTAGAGTGCCGTGAATAATTATGAAATGGAAGAAGGCATTAACAGATTCCTTGCTTCTCTCTATATCAGGAAGCCAAAATTTCTTGGACTATATCTGCTTGTGTTAGGCCACTGATAATCTAACTACTAGCTGGATGACCTTCCTAAGAAAGGGCATTTTTGCCCTTTGTCCCTGTCTGAGCAAGACCTGGGTAAATGGAATTACTAATGATTTTAAAAAGTTATGAAATGAAACCAGTCAGAATTTCCAGGCCCAAACAAATGTGAGTGAGTGAGCGTGTGAGTGAGCGTGTGTGTGTGCGCGCGCGTGCGTGCGTGTGCGCGCGCGTGTGTGTATTTCCTCCAAATGAGACTGATTTGTATGTTCCAAGTGAATCACTGATTTTTTAAATACCTGGTGTATGTCAGTCTGCTTTTAGTTTGTCTCTTTTTTCCCCTGAAGTTCAAGATGAAAAGCTCTGTTTTCTTTACCACCTGTCTAGTTAGCAGATCTCTGCCACCTGCTTGAGCAAAGTTGCTAAAATGAGAAAACTTATTTCTTCTAGTTTTGACGGTGTCCTCCTCTCTCCACCCAACAGGTGACACTGCACACAGGGAAGGTGGTAGATCTGAGCCCAGTGAGGTTGACTAAATGGAAAAGGTTCATTACAGGCAGGAACACCAGCTTTAAAAGGCTATCTATCTATCCTGTATAAGAGTGTCCACGTTAGCTCTTGGAGAGAGCGACTATGCAGTCAGAGCAAGCTTTCAGTTATTCAGAATTATTTATTATTTAGAATTGGTAAGAATACTGTTGTCATATTATAGTGTACCAGGTTTGACTATATCTGTAGCAGAACTCTTTATGATAAGATTTTACAGGCGCTTACTTTGTACGCTTCTGCTAAACTCACAGAAAGTTGACTATCCAATGTTCTCAAAAGCTTCCTCTTGATCCCAACATGTTTTCACATTTTAGACCCAACATGTTTATTCTAGTGAAACTTTAGGAAATAGCTTTTATTATGCTACAGAAATTTACAATTGGCACAGTGACTTAATGGTTAGTTGACTTGTGGTGGGGGGCGGGGTGGGAGGAACCCTAGCTATGCTAAGATTGACTTAAAAGTACTGTACTAATAATATGAACACTGCAGAGTTTTAAGTCATTCCTGAGGGAAGCTAAAAGATATTTAAAGGTTATTAAAAAGACATACTGTCTTATTTAACATTTTGGTATCAACTTTAGAGGCCACGTTTTTAAAGTAGTCTTTATAGCATATTTTCTGTTTCAGAAGCACAGCAGTACATTGTTTAACGTGTGGACCGTCCTACATCCCTCCGCATATTTGAAGGGAACCTGATCCCAATATTGCAGTTGGTGGGTTTTTTTTCATTTCCAGTTTTGAATATCAGGGATCGGAAAATTATGGTTTGTCATCCAGGTGTGGCCTACCATCAGTTTTTGTATAGCTCACAAGCTAAGAGTAGTTTTTACATTATTTTAATGGTTGGGAAAAAAAATTAAAAGAATGTTTTGTCAAGTGTGAAAATTGTATGATAATCAAATTTCAGAGTTCATAAATAAAATTTTACTGGAGCACATTCATGCTCATTAGTTTACATATTGTCTACAGCTCCTTTTGTGGTGCAGTGGCAGAGTTGAGTAGTTGTGATAGGGACTCTGGTCTGCAAAGCCTGAAATAGATAAAGCTCTTTACAGAAAAAGTTTGTTCACCCCTGGCCTGTGTGTTTTGTAGGCTGTTGTAATGTAACATTTTCTTCAGTTTTATCAGTGAAGTCGATCTTTAAAAGTACAATATCATGTTCATAACCAGGTAATAAGAAGAGTTTGGAGGTTAAAAACATGAATATATTGTAGTTTATAGACCAGCTTCCTGGTTAGAGGATGAATGACTTGCTGAAGTTTGAAAAATGTTTGGAAATGGCAGTTACAGTGATGTAACAGAGAAATGGAAGTGCTTGATGTAGTTGCTGTAATAAGAGTGAAACATTCTAAACTTTGTTTTGAACTTGACAGCTTTTCTGCTTTTGAGGTATCTGAAGTGCATTTTGTATGATCACCTCCGTTTCATCCTCCCGTGTGTGCTTTTATTTTAATTCAGTGAAGACTTTATTTTGCAGTAAATAGTGCGATTATGTTCTTTTCTAATGCTTAGTGGTTTTTGATACTTAAGTTTGTCTCATCATGGAAAATTGGAGTCAGTTCTTTTTGCTGCCTTACTAGAGGGCATGTGCAGACAGGATTGGGTTGACATAGTATAGGGAAAAGTTGTTCTCTTGAACCACCATATTTGGCATTAAGTTGGGTATACATGTCTAAAATGAGGATGTCTGCGTGATACTTCAGTTCCTCTTCCATATAGCACCTCAAACCCCAAACCCTATCTTATATTAGCTGCTGTCAGTTCTAACCTCCACTAGTCCTTAGTGAGTCAGAGGAAAAAAGTTTTTTTCTACTTTTATGGACTATTCAAGCAATCTAATGTACTAGCCTACAGTCACCTTCTCTCACTTTATCTTTGTATACCTGATTTGACAGAGTAGTAGCAGTGCCACCTAATAGCATGTTCCAGCAAGACCATGTTTATCTGAGTCTAAAATGTATGGTATCCTCAGCACTCTTGAAAACCCACAAAGAAGCCAGATAAGTGAAAAAGAATTCTGAAGAGCCAAAACTAGATGTTACAAAGTTCATACACTCAAGCTTTCTTTTAATTAATTAAGGAGACCTCCAATCCTCCTTCAGAACCTGGATTTTCTTACTTAGAAATCATTTTAGGAAGTCTCGCTACTTAGCTTATTTGAAAGAGGCATAGAAGATGGGAAAGGATGCCCTATACAGGCACATTAGCAGGCAAGAGTGCCCACCTGAGAAAGTGATAGCTTGAGAAAGTAAAACCTTAAAAAAGAAAAAAACAATTTAAGAACTCAACAAGAGCAGTTTGAGGCTATTGATGTGGGACCAAAGTCCCAAACACCTCCCTATCCCTTGAAGGATCACTGTTAACTGCTTACTGTCGTTTCTGAGTCCTCAGTGTGAGCCACTGTTTACTAAGTATTACGTTGTCTTCTCATAACAGTTCCATGATGCAAGAACTATTACATCTTCTCTTAAATATTCATTTTATGGTTGAGAAAAGTGAGAGAGAGTTTCTCTAGCTTTTCTAAGATTCATTAGGAAGCTTGGGAGCTTGGATTTGAACCAAGGTGGTTAGATTCCAGAGTTCATGCCTTTCTCATTATTTCCAGCCTTCACAAGAGAATGGGTACAGAACAGGGAGGCAAAATAATGTTGTAGTGGTTACACTTTCTAGTGTGAGACCTCAGTTCCATCACATTCTGATTTGTTAACTAATGTTTAGTGCCTCCCTTTCCACATTTATGAAATAGTCTTAAAGCTTTACTTCCATCGTAGAGTTGCTGTGAGGATTCAGTGAGACTGTGATGTAAATAGCGCAGTGCACACACACAGCACATGGTTAAGAGCTCAAAACACATTAGCTACTGTATTTTATATAAAATACTATTAGTAATGATTCATGGTAGATACCAGTAATTCTGTATATTTAAAAAGATAGAAAGATGTTTAATAAATCTAGAAACATTTTACTTAGTTGAAATATTTAAAAAGTATTAATGCTTAAAAGGGGTCATCATTTATTAAAATAAGTTAGGATAATTGGAGTGCCATTTTAGATATTTAGATGTCTGTCTTGATGTAAACAGTAGAAAAGAAGGGAAAACAAAACCCTTGAGAAGTCTGTCTTTGATTTTCCTTTATAGTGTTCATCTCTGAACTTTTAAATAAATTCTTAAAAGTCTGAGCCTTGGCTCAGTAGGAGGCTTACTTTTTTAATGATCAGTTTGCCTTTTGGGTAAAGAACTGTGGGATTTCTATTATGGGTGTCAGTAGATGAAACAACTCTTACTGCTGGCTGGCTCCCAAGTAAGGAGGTATGTCTGGGATATCATCATACAATTTGCTTTTGATCACATTGCCTACACAAGATGTGAGTTGGTCAGCTCTCTGATAGAGGTCTTGCAGTGGAGGAGAGTGTCCTTCACCCCAAAGTGCAGTTTCTGCTTTGCCGTTTAACAGCTGTGTGAACTTAGTCAATTCATTTAAGCTTTCTGAGCCTCAGTTTCATCATCCATCATAGTGTAATGATACTTGCCTTGCTTAACTTAAATGCTGTTTTGAATGTGAGGTGGCATATGATGTGTGAAGGAAGCACCTTGAAAGCTATAAAGAAAGGTTTAGATATACATTAGTTATCAAATATTTTATATATGATAGCCTTTTAAAACTATAAAGTGCTATATAAATATTTGGTGATTTTAATGATTAACATTTCCTTGGGTACTGAATGTAGATTCCTGTATTTGTTCTAAGACCTGAAGACCAGGTGGTTTTAGTAATAAATGTGGCAGCCCTGGTGAGCTAAATCTCTCATTCCCTACTGTAGAATTTATTTCATATAACATTCAAAGAAGGTTCAGTCAGAAAGATCTTTGAGCAAAGGCAAGGAAAAGCCCAAGTTACTGTTGCAGAATGAAATGATTTTCACATTGGATTAAGTTGTAGTACATTCTTTTAACATGTGCTAATAAATGAGAATTCTATGTTAACTACCATTTAATATAACTAAAAGAAAAAATTGTCAAAATATGTTGTAATAAATGTGTACTTTGTGGTTGGCCAGAAGTCAGTCTTCCTGGCATGACCTGTGTGACTTAGAGGTTTGGTTGACTTTTTTGGTTTGGTCCTTAGGGTAGGTAGCCCATTCAATTCCTTCAGAAATATTTTAATACCTTACAAAGATGTCTGTGGACTTAGACAGCCCTACATTTGCTTACTTGAGTGGTGGTTTGTGATAATTTTGACTTATGGGACATTAATTTTTCCCTTCTCAACACAACTATGTATGTTTGTGCATAAACCAACCTCCATGCTAAATAAGATACAATTCCTGTCTTCTCTTAGGGACAGTCAGTATAGTGAGAAGACATTATTAAGGTTTAGAATAGTGTCAAAATTTTCATATTGTATACGTTTTATAATTTTTAATGACTGTGTATATAAACCAGTGGATTTATCATATATTAACATGACCATTCTCTTATTTTGGACATAGAGATTGTTTCCAAGTTAATATTTTATGAATGATTGCCAGTCGAGCAGAGCCCCCCTTCTGCTCTGCCCATATTTTAATTTTTCTGGAAGTGTAGACTTCCAGAAGAGGAAAACTGTGGGCCAGAGGACGTTTTTATGGCTCTTTACACACTAATTACTAGCTCTAGATACTTTTACCATGGTTTTATATTTGTTGCCAATTTAACATGTTATCAAAAGTTGGCTGGAAACAAGTTACCTTGCTGTTTTAATGTGAAAATTTTGAGTTATTCAGGAAGTTACATGTTTTCCTGAGTAACTAATCACATGTTTACGCATCACATTTCCTATTTCATGAATTTTATTCTATCCTCATCTTCACCTGTTGGTAAAAAATAAAGGGGCACAGTAGTGGGGAGCAGGAACTCTGGAAACAGATGGCTCAGTCCACACCTAGCATCTGCCTCCAGGAGTGGGGAATGCGGGCCAGTGCTGTCATCTTGCTGAGATTTTAGTTGCCATTTTGGGACATTTGGAAGATTTTTTTTAAAAAATTTTTAGGAATTCAAACTTTTTTCTATCATAATTTCTTTTCTAAATTTGTGGAACTTTCCTCACCTTTCTAGAAGTTTAATACTCAGTTCTGTTTTTCTGCTGGTTAAAAATTTCTTCATCTCCTTACTCTACCTAGATTTTATTTTTTATGTTAAGCTCTTTTTAAATTGAAGACTTTCCCAATTGTCTGTTTATTATGAAGACATAACAATGAAATTTCTTAAGTTTGAAAATTTAAAATTGGCACTGCTTTTGTAGTACAATTAAATGTGTAGAAGTTTATTGGGGTAACGATAATGTTGAAATAATATGTTATGTATTTAGCTAAATTGCTTTTATTTTAGGGAGAATCAGGTCAGAATTTATTAGGTATATCAGGTCAGAGTTTATTAGGTTTGGCATGGTGATTTGTTAGGTTTTGGATATTATAAATAATTTTATTTGTTCAGAAGTAGTTGGTGAGATGTGTGTGTGTGTATTATTATTATTATTTTTTTCCTTCTTAAGTTGAGGGACTCAACTATATAGGACTCTGTACCTCTGAATCATTCTGTGGCCTTGTGTACAGAGTATCCAGGGAGCAGTTAGGAGGGCAATCTGTTAAATCTTTTGCCTCAAGGCAGAACTGTTAGGTGTGCTGTGTATGAGCCTCAGGGGCTGTAAATAAGCAAACCATTCATGTAATCATCAGTTTCTTTTCTTTTCAAGGATCTGTAAAACCTTTAATCTATGGAAGAATCAGAGGAAGTTGAGCTATTGGATCCACAGATTTCTCCCTTACCTGATTATTTTGAGAAAGTATATTTCAGAATTTACAAATTACTGGTTGAACATTAGACATATGAGCTTTGAATTTCATTTTCCATTTTGATGTGAGCATCGTAAAGTTCTGCTATGATTTAAATGTATGCAGATCTCTTATGAACACTTCCATGTCTACATAAAGATTTTTTTGATTGATTTTTTTAGATTTATCATTGATTTTTTTTTTGTTGATTTGTTAGAGATTAGGAACAAATAAATTCCATTTATGTGTGGCTGAGATTTCTCACTGCCATAATAAGACCATCCTCAGAAATGAGCAACATTTAGTGTGTTTCCTATATTAATTTTGGGGCATTATTGAAAGTTAGGAATTTTTCTTTTCCTTAATACTGTTGTGCATAAGTACTATTTAAACATGGGGAAATAGTTTCCACTTTTAAAAAAATCTTCCTCTGACACTGAACCTTCCCACTCCAATCCTTCTCTCAGTGACCTGCATTTTTTTTTTCTTTTTCATATCCAAATTTCTTGAAAGTGATTACACTCTTATTTCTTATCCCATTCTTCAACTCTCTGCATTCTTGTCTCTGCCCTTCACTCCACTGAAGCTGTACCTGTTAAGGATACCAGCATTACTAAATGCAGGGGGTTCTTTTCATGCTTCATCTTATTTGTCAGCTCAGCAACACTCAACAAAGCTGATCACTCTTCCTTGTAACAGTCTTTATTGACTTTGTAAATGCAGGCTCTCCCGGTTTTTCTTTTACCTCTCCAGTAACTCCAGTCTTCTTTTCAGGGTCACTTACTTCTACTCACTTTTTTGGACCTTTTTCTTAGTCTTATCTACCCTCAAAACTCCACATGCTAGCTTCAAATCTTTACTTCTGAGCTCAAGACTCCTGTATGTGGTCTAACTGTCCACTGGTTGTCTTTACTTGCTTGTCACATTTGTGCCTCAGACTTTCTATTTACCTTTCACACCTGCCTTTCCCCGTATGCTCCCTTGTTCTGTAAACGATACTACCATCCATTGAGTGGTTCAAGCCAGAAAATCATCAGTGTGTTGTTATTTACATCACTTCAGCATCTCTTAAGCAGTTTTTTTCTTCATCACTACTGCTTCTACCATAAGTCCAACCATCTTTGGTCTGGTTCATTTCAAGAACTTTTTCTCTCTCTCTCCTTGTCACACTACAATTAACCCATCCTCTATACTGTACACAGATTTTTTTTTTTTAAAGAAGTCATGATC
>NW_006431912.1:2698252-2718314 GCF_000325575.1 Pteropus alecto
CCAAAGTCTAAAATTCTTAATTGTCCACAAGGCTCTCCATGATCTGGCCCTGCCTACATCTTTAATCTCATATCTTGCTCCCCCAACCCTTCAACAGAGAAGACATGTTTCTCTTTCGATATCTAAGATTTGTAGCATTTAAGCTACAGGATGTAGTGGAAATTGCTTATAAATGTTATCGTTCTTCATTTTATGTATTCTTTATATGTAAGCAGCCCAGTTTATGCACATATATCCAGTGAGCTAGTATATATTAAGATGTTTGTAAATTTTACATATAATGTAAAATACTGTTTCTTCTTTTTGTTCCCATCCATCATTCCTTTGCTTCGATCTACGTGACGATAAAAGATACTATACATGTGGTAACAATTCTCTAGGAATGTTGGGATAGAATGGACATGACTTTCCAATTTGGAGTGTCTTTTGAATAGGAAATTAGGAAACAGTTCATAAAACAAACCATTATGATAGGAATGATATGTTCAGAAGAAAAGATTGCTTAGAACCTGGTCTGAATCATTTGTCTTTTTCAATTCTTTACTCCTGTGTCTTTAACTTCCATTTTAAGAAAACATATGGTGACCATAGAATTATTTCCTATTTATATTTAATTTATGGATAAACTCAGTAAATATGCTATTTTAATAGTACTTCTGGCATTCATACATTTTTTATACAACCCTTTTGTCCGTCGGAGGAAAGTTAATGCCACCACTATTACCTGAGAGGAAGACCATTGTCTTGTGGTCAGAGACATGCTAATATGGAATTTGAATGCTCTAGCTAAGTCAGACTTAGCTTTCATACTCAGTGGAACAAAATTGTTAGTCAGGAACATTCTGAAAAAGAAAAGTAATGAGAGGTGGGACCAGCTCTATTAGATATGAAAAGATATTATTAAGCTACATTAATTAAACCTGCGTAATGAAGACACATGTACAGATCTACAGGTGAATGAAAAAAAGATAAAGACTGGAATGAGACCTCAAAACACACAGAACATGATAAAATTGGCATCTTAAATCAGTGATGAAATTTATTCAGTAAATGATGTTGAGATAACTGGGGAATCATCGGAAAAAAAATAAAGTTGGATCTATAATTCATAGTTCTGTCAGAATGAATTTAGGTGGATTAACTTTAAATTTATAAAGCAAAGTCGTAAAAGAAATAGAACTAAGTCGGGAGGAAATTTTTTATAATTTAGAATGGAGAAGGTTTTTCCAACTTTGACATAAAATTCTGAAGCAATTAAAAGATTCATACATTAGATTTTATAAAAAATAAAAGTTCTCGCATATCAAAAACTAACACAAGCAAAGTTAAAAGAGAAGTTGAAAAAAAAAAGAACTCATCAAAGGTAATGGGCAAATTTCCTTAATGTATAAAAACATTCTACTAATCAATAAGAAAAAGACCAATAATTCAGTAGGAAAATGGGCAAAAGGTATGTATGGAGAGTTCACAGATATGAGATAGAATTGGTTCTAAATCTAACGGTGCTCACTTAATAAGAGAAATGCAAATTAAAACCACACCAGATGCCATTTAAAACAAAACTTATCACATTGACAAAAATAAAACAAATTAAACACATTGTTAGCCTGGGTGTGAAGATAGGCACTTATACATCGCTGGTGGGAATATAAATTGGGATAGTCTTTATGGAGGGTAATTTGATGGCATCCATTGGAAATATAAATGCAGAGAGACCTCTTTGCCCAACAGTTCCACATCCAGGAATTTTTCTTAGGCTAAATTGAAAAGAAGTAGTTTATTGAAACATTGTTTATAGTAGCAAAACACTGGAAACAACCTAGATGTTCATTGTAGATATAAGACTGGTTAAATAAATTATGATTCATCTACATAATGGAGTACTGTGCAGTTGTAAAAAAGAATGAGGAAACTATACTGATATGGAGTGATGTAGATATTTGTTAAAGGAAAATAAAAAGATGTAGAATAGTGTTTGTCATGTCATTTGAGTAGAAAGAATAAATATACAAGCATTTATATGCTGTATATTAGGAAGGATTCAAAAGAAAAAGATAACTTTAAGCTGCCTTGAGAGAGAGGTTGGAGGCAGGCATATCTTTTCAATTTTTTAAAACTGTTTTAAACCATCATAAATATTAAATAAAAATTAGAAAGATAAAGAACAGTTTGGAAATTAACATTAAGCCTATATATAGTCATTTTATCAATTCAGAAATGTTTTTATTTCTTACCGCAATTTCTTGTAAAGGGAATTCTTTTTCTATCATGGGAGCAATCTTTTGGATTTGTGAAGTGTGTTTTATTGCTTTTCTTTTCTTTTAAATCTTTATTGTCTAAATGACTACACAGAAGTAGACAGTCATCTTAAAATTGTAGGAATTTACTTGTGGTCGAGTAATCCATTGCCTTTTACAGTTTCATTTTTCCAGAGGGTCCTTCGACTAGTTTTGAGTTGAAAACTGTATGAAGACAAAGAATTTGATACCACAAAAAACTGAAGCCCCTTTATTTCTAGTGCATATCGGAAAGAGAGCTCTTTTAGGGATTTTTTTATTTCCATTGTTTTTTGCCTTGTGAGGGATGTCTTTCGTGAGGGATAAATCATATTTAGATCCACTTTTCTAGAATATCAAAGGAAAACACTAACAAAGCAGGATGAACCTTCCTATATACAGTGCCTTCCCACAACAAAAAATACCCCCCTCCAAAAAGTTCTCTACCCTGGTGATCTACTGCACGTGAAAGTAGGTTTACCTGTAGCCTGACATTATTAGCATGTCCAAGTCCTAGTGTAGGTAGGAGATCCAGGTAGTTCAAAAGGAACTAAAAGTGTGACCACGCTTTGAAAAAGGACTATCAGCAATGCAAATACTAAGTGACATCTGATAGACAGGGAACAAAATGTTAAGACCGTATGATATTTAAGATGAGAAAATGGCTTTGGCTACTCCTTATGACTTTGAATAGTCTTGGAACTATTTTGTTCTGTTTGTAACTATCAATTTTGTATAGCTTTAAACTATTCTCAGAATTTGGACAGTCAGCAGTACTTAAGTACTCTTTTGTAGTGGTAGTAGAACTCCAGAAAATGTTCCTAACAATTAGCACCTATAGAATGATTTTCTCACCAAATTTAAATCTAGTTTTTTTAACATACCAGTACTGTAATGTCCATTCACAGTTCTTAGGACTTCAAATTTTGATAAAACTGAGGGTTTTGAGTGTGTTATTGTACCAGAGTCAGCATCCTCTTGTATAGTCTGAGTGTCCTTTCTGGGTGTCACATCAGGAGGTAAAAGTGCAGGAAATGCAAAGCCGGGTAGTATTGTGTGGCACACAGGAGGTATTCAAGAAATGTTTGTTTATGGAAAATATTGACTGGAGCCCAAGGAGATTATACTCCTGTGCACTGATTATTAAGTCTTCAGCAGTGATGTTTGCTCTCTGATTTTAGTGTCAGCAAGTACCAACCCTTAGTTTAGAACTCCTCCATGTGTTCATAAACACTTGTTCCTTACAGCACGTAATAGATACACTTGTAGAATGAATCATTCTAAGACTTATTTTTAAAGACTACCATTACAAATTTTTTAAAAGTGAAAATTATCTCCAAATTTTTCTTTTGCATATGACAGTATTAAATCAGTGCATGTATCCTGCAGCAAGAGCTCAAAGTAACTAATGTTGTGATGCATGTCATGGTTTCATCTTAAGGTATGAAGGAAGGTACACACATGCCTCAGTGGTGAGCAGTTTTCTGTAGTTTATTTTGTTCTAGTCTGTGACATGTGGCCTCTTGGTATGGAAAACTAGTGTACAGTGTGTTACCTCTTTGATCATCAGAGAGATATATTTTTCCCTGTTTGGCTGGAACTCCATATAGTCAACTTTTGAATGCCACAAGAAGGGCTTTTTTTTCTCTTTAGTAATTAAGATACTCCTGCAGTGTGGAGTGAACAGATCCCTCCATCACAGTGCATTATGTAGTTTATTGTTTAGATAAATGTAACACAATCCATTCAAAACTAATGTAAAATTTACTCAGGCTTTTCATGTAGTAGTGAAATGTAGATATCTTTCTTGACAAACAGATGAAGTGGTTTGTAGCTAACGTGTTAATACGAGTAAAGGGTCTTCCTACTAAACTTTTTGTTTTTTGTTGAGGGATAGAAAGTAGAGTGATATGGGTATGCTAGGAAAATTAGAACTGGAATGAAGGCCAAAAGCTCTTCTGTTCCAGGTGAGTGCTACCAAGATGAAGTAGCATCATGTTCATTTGACAGACGAGTGTGGCTGGTGATGGTCGGTCCCCTGTGCTCTCTTATACACATTCTCTTTCTCTCTGCACATCGCTGTCGGTCATTTGGTGATGAAATAGCCAAAATTCACATCTTTTCTATTTTGGAGCAGAAAGAGATAATCCTTTCCACTTCAACTTTTCTCTGATATTTTCGCAAAGGAATTGCGTGAGTATCCTCCTGCCTTTGCTTTTGGCATTCCCAACATTCATAACCTCAGGAGATGCATTTTTATTTACGATTAGGTTCACCTATAGTTACACAGCAATCAGTGATAGAATTAACTGGACTCTAGTGGTTTTTCTTTCTTTAGCATTTTTTTTGTTTTGTTTTGTTTTGTTTTGTTTTGTTTTGTTTCAGTTCCCAAAAGTTCTGTACCATAAGCAATAATGTTATGATGACTGAGTAGAAAGAAATTGGTGTCTGGGGTGGATGGGGAGATTGGTAGGTATATCAACGGAGCTAATTTGCAGTGAATTCAAATACAGGATATCCAAAAAGTCAGGAAATGTAAGATAGACTTATTTTTTTAAACAGCATGTTTTACTTTCAAATAATATGCTCAGTATAATTTTCTTTAACCGTCAAATACCTTTCCAGGTGAAGTTTCTCTAAATTCAAAGCAGTGGGTCTAATTCTTAATCTGAAGGAAGTATAATAAATTGTGTCCAGAAAGTCTAGACACAGAGAGAAAACATTGTGCTTAATGATTGAGCATATTATTTGAAAATGCAACTTACATACTTTTTTAAATGTTTATCCTATTTTAAAAAAAGTTTCAGACACCTTCTTTTTTGCTTCTGTTTAGGATTTCTTTTCCTTTCAAGTTTCAGGCATAGTGCTAAAATAACTGTCCAGTCAACAGAGAGACTAGGCAGCTGATAAGCAGTTTCTTTTCCAGTAGGTTAAAGATCTGGGCAACTTGGAGCTACATCTTCAATTTAGGGAGGTGGGAGAATAATGAAAGGCAGATGATGGGAGTGGAGGATGGTAAGGCTGGCTGGTTGGCTTTCTTTTCACTCCAGGAGCTGGCTGTGGTCATAATTGAAATCTTGATCTTGTTTTGAGTGAATGAAGGCCTGGAAAGGGTGATGACTCTAGTATTACAGTGTTATTTTAACATTTCTTGTTTAAATCTTATATCTAGTGATGTATAAAACCTTTTTCTTATACGTACTAAGACCTTTTGGGATTGGTTTAGGTAACACATCATCTTAGAAAAATGAAAAAATGATGCTAAAGTCAGTTACATTTCTGAGGAAAACTACCACTTTAATGACACTTAAAAATTTTGCCAGATAAGGATCAGGTTTACAATGTTAAAAAGAGTTGCTCTCCTTGCTAAAACAGAGGATCTCTGATCTTTATTGATAAGATATCTTTCAAACTGATGAAAAGTTTTTGGACCAAGTATGGTGGTGAAAAGTGCCCATAGCTCTGTGAATCTGGGCAGGGAGGAAAGAAGAACTACAAAAGGTTAAAGAATATCACCACCCTCACAAAACCTTATGCAGTTCCCTCGATATTTTACAGTTGAATCTGAATTCACGAAAATGTTATCGACAAATGTCCAGTTTGGCTATGGCCGGCATTATTTCTGTTTTCTGGGATAAAGCTGAGGTGTTGGTGGGATGACTGAATTTAGATGGGATGTTGGAACCTTTTTGTCTCACAAGCTGCTTAAATACATTTTAGATCCATATGTAAACAGCTTTCTTTTCATGTTTTTTTCATAGGTCATAGAGTTTGACTAGATGGTCTATGTAGTCTCCTCCGTCTCTGAGTACAGTCTTGCATGCCAAATGGTAGAGCACCATGGACATCTACTGAGTAGTAGTATTTGGTAAATTCTGTTTAGGAAGTCATATATCTTTCGAGAAAGATTATCATCAAAAATGGTTAAAAAAAAAAAAAAAACATTTTAATGTTCAAAGGAGTTCTCCCAAGCCAGCATGTGCTGCTGGGTTGTCAGGGAAATGCTTAGTTCCCTTTTGAGTTTTAAACCACTTTTATAGATGCCCACAATGGAAGTTTAACTATTTCAGGGCAGCATGATAATGAGAAAATAATAAAAGGCATCATGATTTAATAAAAAGAACACTTGCTTTGTAATTAGACTGAGATTTGGATTCTGGATCTAGTACTTAACTACTGTTGTGACCTGGGCAAATTATTTAACTTCTCTGGGTCTCAGTCATGTTAACTGAGATAATTTATACCTAGTATCTAGGCCAGTGCATAGGAGCTTTATTTGTGTTAATGCTCTTTTCCCCCTTCGTGTTTCATGGCAGAATGCACATAGTCTTACAGCACATAATGTCTCTCATGACTGGGCAGAGTAGTTTATTTGGCTCCACCATTGACAGTCCGTTTGATTTTACTTCTTTTGGGACCCTGCTTTCAGCCCCTGTGCCCCAGGGGAAGATGGGTGTGCATAACCCTGCTAGCCATGGTTATCATGCCCACTTAGAGCAGCTAATCTCTGTCTTTTGAACAGTAGCGAAGACCCCAGCCTGCTGGTGCCTGGTCAGATATAATTTATTGTCAGTTCCAGATACAGGGGTTTGCACTCAGAATGGGAAGAGAGCCCTCCTGATAGCCACACTACTTGAAGTGGTGGGCATGATAAGCGGAGATGACGGGAACAGTGTGGCACTGTCGCCCAGCAATTTGAATGTTGTTAAAGATGGGAAAATCTCAAGCTAAAGATGGGAAATATTTGCGGCCTAGTCTACATTTGGCTTTTTTTCCTTACATACTAATTGAGAACACATTTTTATGCTTTGAAGTTGTGAAAAGCTTTCCTCCCTGCATTCCAGATTGATGTCTATCTGCCCGGAGCTTGCCGTTTGTTTAAAGTACTACATCAGGGAAACACAGACCTCTGAGAGACCTTTGGTTTGTCCCCAGTGCATCAGTGGACATTTCTCTTTTTGCTTCTTAGTGATTTTGCCTTTGCCTTTGTGCTTTTGGCAGGTTTTGTTTTGTTTCACTTTCTCTCTGTTTAAACAAGGATTAATACTTTTTCTTCAATTGAACTTTTTTTTTTTTACATGGATTGGTGACTGTAAAGCTTTTTCTTAGCAGGTGTGGAGCAATGAATAGTCTTTTTAATTTCATTTTTTGATTTACATTTTTTATGACCTCTGCCGCAACAAATGGTGAAACATCATGTCTGTACTCTTTTTCAGTTAATAGTTAATGGTTTTTCCGTACTTCCCAGCTGCTGATCATGGGCACAGCTGACAAAACCAGAAGAGCCTTTCCAGTAAGGTGAGCTGAGCTGGCGTTTGAGTAGGACAAAGGGCTTTCGTGTAGAATTAGGGCTTTGACAAAGTGAACAAATGTAAAGGCAGCTGGAAACTTGAGTGTTGATAATCAGGAATATATTATACGATTCTGAAGTTTCCAAAATATGTGTGTACTTAAGCAAAATAATCTGACAACTTGTGGGTTAATATTTTCCTGTTTTAAAATTCCTTTGTGTGGATTTAAAAAGTGTTTTTCATATCTTTGAATGTCTTACTTTCTCAAAGAACATCACTCTCATTTTCTTAAATTTTGCATCCCAACAAAATTATGATTTACTTTTGAGGCTCTTTACCCATTTGCTATTGCCAAATGCCCTCTATCCAACTTAATTATGGCAGATCCCTTTATCTTTAGTTGCTAAGACTCTTTTCAAGGGATCATTTGCTTTTATTGTTTTATTTATGACATCAATAATGAGCACTACATAGAGTTCAAAGGGGATTGTTCTGACTATTGAGAATTTACTTCTCTGCTGGTAGTTGCTTGTGCCTGAAAACAGCTTTCCTACAGTAGATTGGCCATCTGCTTTTGGGAGAAATATACACTTTCCCCAAATCAACAAATGGGTAATATCAGTAATAAGATACAGTAAATCTGCTACCTCTAAACAACAGTATGTTTACGTAAGTTGCCTGAAAACCAGGATTGTGTCTATTCCATGTTTTCTTTCATGCCTCATGCTAGAGAAACTTATTTAACATCCCTGCACTAGTAAATGTAATAGAATATTTTCAATGTAGCAAATAGAGAAAAAGGGTAAAACAACACTTTTGAGATTTAAATATGGAAGTTACATAGTAGGAAAGTGCTATTTTAATTAATTGGGTGCTTGTAACAGACTATACTCTAGAACCGTAAGGCAAAAGCACTTCATGAATTGAAAGCTCTACGAATGTATTTAAGATTAGTTTGAGTTAAGGGCCTGTCAAAGCTACTCTGAAAAACAAAACAAAACACCTCCCAAACCATCTCTTCCTTTTCCTTTTTCTATTGAAAGATGGAAGTGGGAACAGTTCACCTTTCAAAACTGCTTGATGAGCATAACTCCTTGAAAGATCGCTATTAGTGGAACAGCTCCCCACATACCAAAATGTTTTTTTAAAGATGTAAGAAACATTTTGGATTGATATTGTCTTTTCATACTGGGAAATATTTGGAATGCGTTAGAGTTCACACTCTTGTTCTAGGAGAGGTTCATCGTGCTCATAGCAAACCTGCTGGATGATGATGATGATGATGATGTAATAGTAATCGTCATTACTATTACAGTGAGTGCTACATACTGTTTTAAGAGCTTTACATATATTAATTTAAATAAAGAGATACATAAGAAACTGAGGTACAGACATTAAGTAATTTGCCGACGGTCACACAGCTGGTAAATGGCAGAGCTGGAATTTGAGCCTACACATTGGTTCAAAAAAATCTATTCTCTTAACCACTTCATTGAGTAGTGACTAAGAGGATTTAAGTTTTCTTGGGTTAGGATTGTGACTTTGGGTATTTTGTTACTAGGAAATCTTAAAATGGAAATCCGTACCGTTGACATTGAAGCAGGAATAATTGTGAAATTCCGAATTTGGTTTTGTAGTTGGCAAAACCACTGCTTTTAACACGTCTTTCGAATCATTCTAGATCATTGTTTCTTTATCTTTTGTAACTTAAAAATCTGAAAATGCATTTTGACATACAGGGACACTTATTCCAAACACATTTGGGAAAGAGAAATGAGAGAAGAGATAAAAAAAAAATGATGAAAGTCACCATCTGTCAGTGAAATGTCGGTCTGTTCTGCCCTTGAGGCGCTCTCTGTGGCTCCTGCTCTGGAGCTCTCCTCTCACCTAGTAGAACTCATCCCTGTAGGAAGGCCTCTTCACCTGGAACTCGTTGTGGTACCAGCTTGTATACTGCAGTGGAAGTATACTCTTCTCGCAGTTTTAAGAACTCTTCAACTTAACCAAGAAGATAGGGAAATGATAAAGTATGCGGTGATTCAGAGACTTGCATGAATTTGGAAATTATCTAGTGGAGGGAAAAAACCCTAATTTAAGAGTCTCAATACAATTTTGACAGATTTAAATCCATTCTGTGTCTCTGTGCTCTGTGTTTGTGTTGTTCTGTGCAACTGTCAGTTTTGTCATTAGAGGTTATAGCAGACCACAGATGTATCTTGATGAGAACATGCTGGGCTGACAATAATTTCTTAGCCATATGCCATTTATACCAACCTTGATGTACAAAAAATGCCTCTGGTTTTTGATCTGGAAACCAAAACAGCAGTCCTTCGGCCAGTCTGGGAAATTTCTGTAATCAGAACGAGCCATTAATGACATTTCCTCTGGGCATCTGCAGCATGAGGCCGAATTGAATCCTCCCTCCCTCCCTTCCTCTTATTTGCTACAGAGCTCTCTTTCATCATCTTTATTTCCTATCCCCTTGCCTTGACTTTCTGTTGGCCAGGTTGCCTGCCAGTCTGCCTATCTACCTATAGTATATCCTGTTTTCTCAAAAGAATTCAAGAGCAGCCAGTCTGCCATAATGAAAATAGAATGACACTTAAGAATTGTTTACCATATTTATTTTTAAATATTTTTTTCCTCTAAGACTATTTTGACTAAGAAAGTTACTATACTTAACATAAATTTCTTATCCTTTTATGCCTTTTATAAGTAGGACAATTATTAGAATTCAGAAATAATGTGACTAGCATCGTGCCCAAATCACAATTTTTTTAGCTTAAATACCTTCAGATACCTTATTCCAACTCCTTTATTAAACCTGAGCTTATGACAAAGTAATATTTTTTCAAAGTATTTTTCAGAGTGAAAATGTGAATTTCTGTTCCTTCGTGCTGCTTCTTCCTCCGTTGTCTTTCCTCCTTGCTTTGGAGAGCCCACATGTGATAACATTTTTGTGAGTGAGCATTGTCAGTTGAGTAGCAATCTCAAACATAATATTTTCAAAACTTCTTGGGCCAAAGTTTCTTTTTGCCATCCAACGAGCTTTTTATAGAGCTACCTCTATTTTGCATGTTTTGTCCTTCAAGATTGTGTTTTTCTCATTGACATGCCACACTGTGTTTTAATCCTGAAAATTTGATAAAGTACTTCTTCCAGATAGATCTAAGAAACTTTGAAATTGGTAGATGATTGGAGCTATATGTAAGATATCCTCGTATATAAATATTCTAGCTTTCAAATTGTGTTTCCAGTTGTATTGACAGATTTGCAGTGATGTTGATAGCCTTTGCTGATTTCTCTGTTGTAGCAGATAGATGGGAAACAACACACGGTGGTTGCATTGCAGTCTGGCTACATACATGCATTCGCCTTTTTTTCCTCTTTTATCCTCTAAAATGGTGTTTGGGATATATGTACCTATGCTGAGGTTCTATTTTTCAAAAATAAAAATTTTCAAAAATTTTTTTCTCTCATGAAAAAAATCTATGTTTCTGTAGAGAATTCAGACAACATACAAAATTATGAAGAAGCAAAAATTACAGTTAACAGTTTGGTAATATAGGAATGATCACTGTTGACAGTTTGGTAATATACATACATGTATGCCCATGTACATATGTGAGCATATGCATGTGTGTGAACTCTTGTATAAGAAGAGTGAAGTTATGTAACACATGCCATTTATCAGCCTTTGTTTTTTTTACTTAATACTTTGTTTTGGCTATCTTCCTATGTTAATGAATATGATCTTTTAAAGTGGCTGAATTGTATTCTATTTTATGTATATACCATCATTTTTTTTTTTTTAATAGCTGTTTAGTTTTCAGTTTTTCACTATTGTGAACAATGCTACACTAAACATACTGCGTATTCATCTTGCCCACATATATTTTGGGGAGAAATTTCTATAAGTGGAATTGCTAGTGTAATTTTATTTTAAATATATTTTGGCTATGGCAATATGTTAAGAAATGTATAATTTTGTATGATCAGCATTCTCAGAAAGCTGATGAGATATGAGGTTTGTCCCTTTGAAAATCTGAACTCTTCTCTTTTAGATTGAACGTTCTGAACATCCAGAAACAGCCAAAATGGTCCAGGTTGCTGGACCTTAGGGCTCTTGGGTCTTTTTTTTTTAAAAAAATTTTTTTCGTTTCGGTCTTCCTTATAATGCTCTTTTCTCAAATGCGCTGTTTTTAATCTGTAGGAAACACAATAACCAACCTTATTATATGATGTATAAAATAAAAGCAAGTAGCCTGAGTCAAAATCTGTGGAATGTTCTAGTTAAAGGGGTAGGATAGAGAAGTTTTTACTGGTTGAGTTTAGCATAGTTAGGGGGCTATTATTTTTTGTCCATGTTCTGCTGAATTAAATTATTTCTACTACAGAGCAGCAGTTTACTGCTGAATGTAGGAGGCAAGGCCATATAAATTGAGATAAAAGTCAAACTTTTATTATTAAAATAATTCCCCTCCTTCAGGTTGGTGGAATTGCCAGTGGAGTGGAATTTCCTCCTTACCCCTTTTCTTCCTGGTATAGTCAGCTCGTAGTGCTCATCCTTGGGGGAAGTGTGTGCTTGATTCTGGGCGTGCTCCCTGGGCTGCCAGCTCTCTCAGTGTCTTCTCCAGGGCTGGTCATGGAGGGAGGCAACCAGGCATTGACTGCTTGCACCCTGGCAGCCCCTACATGGGAAGACTTCCCTTAGGGTAGCTGAACTCTGGCCAGGTGAGCAGTACTGGTCCTTCCAAACCATTATTGACTATTTGATTTGTGCCAGCAGTGCCAGCACTGGCTGAGTACTGGGTAAGCAGAGTGTGTCAGACCCCTTCCCTATCTTATTGGAGCTCACCTGATGAAGAATAAGAGGGCCTCAAGGCATATAACTTGGCTGACAGTGCACTAAGTACCCTCTGAGTAATGTATATGAGGGGGAGTTATCAGTTCCTCCTGGGGATCTGTGAAGGCTTCCAGAAAAGAAGGAGAAACTTGGAACCAGTGGTGGGAAATGAAAGTTGGCCAGGCAAGTACTGTTAGGAGGAGGAGAGGCAGTTGGTCAGAGGAGAGGGTGTGAAAGTACATTTTAGGCAGCAGATAAAGCTTGTGTAAGTGTGAGATAGGAAACAGTTACCTGCATTTTGTGGTTCAGATTCTTCACAGCTTCTGTGGCTGGCCCTGAGTGTTGGAGGAGCGTGGTGCTAGGAGAGGAGATGTAGAGACAGGCCAGATCATAGTGGACCTTAGTGCCATAATGGGGAGCTGGACTTGATCTTCTAGAGGTAGTGGGGTGCCAACATGAGGCTTTAATTAGCCTTGTGTTTTGATTTGTGGATAGAGTCATGAGGAACAAATGAAAGCCTATTGTGCTCATTTCATGGAGTGATAAAATCACATTTATGAGTTTGGAGATGCGCTAAATGTTAGTACCAGAGGGAGTACATTTATAATGTGACTCTTCCCTTCAGCAAGGTTATCGTGGCCTGTAAGGTTAGCCGAAAGGCTCCTTTAATAAAGGGGACACCATTTCAGACAGGTGATAAAACTGCTTTGTCCTGAGAAAACTGTGCAGGCAGCCCAGCCTGGTGAAGGGATACAGGTGTAGAGGGTGATACAGGGTGTGTCCTTGCACAGTTTTGCCTGACAACCAAACAGGACAAAACGGCAGGCTATACGAAGAGTAACAGCAGTCATTCATTATACAGGGCAAAAAATACTGTGGGCTGTGTACTGATTCTCCCCTGGCCTCTTACAACCTCCCAAGTCATACCTGCATACAGATTTGGATCTGTCAGGGTGTCATCTTTGAATACTGAGTTAAGCAATATCAGAGTTAAGGTAAAAATCAATGGTTTAATTGATTAAATAAGCACAGGGCTAGACACATGCTAATAACTCAGTAAATACTTAATTGATTTTTTAAAACCTGACTTTAAAACAAAATGGATTTCAAAAACTGAAAAACACTTGGTTAAAAATTCTAGATTTTTAAAAATGTATTTGGAGAAACTAAGATTTAGAATTTCTAATTTATAAATTAAGACATTTTATTCACTTGACTTTTTAAACAAAGTTTTATAAGTAAGACCCGATAGGTCATGGACTGTATTAGTAATCTGATATTAAAGTGGTCTCTGAGAACTTATTTCTCTATAAATTATTCAGATGGAGTAAAGAAAATAAATGGCTTTTACTCTGTGGGGGTCAGTGAGTTGTCGACTTGAATATCTTATTAAGCTTTACATAATTTTTTTGAGGGGTAAGTGTTGGTTTAAGGCATTCTAAATCAGTGTGTTGCTTGGAAACAAAAAATCTGGAATGTTTGTGCTGTTTTACAAGTCTGCGGAATACACTGCAATGAGAAAGTACAGTCTGGTATTTGGAGGTAGACTTGATCTTGGGCAGGGTGGACGAGAAGGTTGGGCTTTCACTTGAGCTTCCACCCTGGATGTCTTATTCATCTCTATCACTTTAATCTTCTTTTGCAGAATTATCACAATAACAATTAATCCTTCTGACTTTACACGTTTATTGTGAGAATTGAATGTTTTCATTCATATATGAGTGAAACATTTAGCTTACCAAAATGCTTTACCAGTAAGATGGCATTGTTAGGTGTCAGATTTTTATTTTTATTTTTTTTAGTGGCATAGCATATTTTAACTTCAATCACATTATTCTGGTCTAAAAATAAAATAGTTTAAAGAAAAGGAAAAATCTTCATTTACAAATAAACTTATTAGACATTTTAAAATTTAAGCTTTTGGTTAAAATTCAGAAAATAGTTTTTTTTTAGGAGGGGTTTAAATGAGTTATCCTACTAATGTCTTCTAAATACTTATTAAATTTTTTAACTGGAGGTGGGTATTATATTTAGCATGATAAATCATACTCATAGTTTGTTTATCCTTTATAGTTTAAAAAATTACTGGGTGCAGGTTAGGGAACTGCTTGCTTCTCAGAGAAGTTAATGAGTTACTTGTGGTGGTTCCAATAGTAAGTAGTTTGAGGAGACCTGGATTTAAAACCCAGGTCTTTTGACTTGTTATATTGTCAAAATCTGCTCTGAGTTCGATTGTGGTATGAAGAAAGCAGATTATTCAGTTTCAGACATTGATTTAGACTCTGCCTATAAAAAATATTAAATTAGTTCTGAATGTATTCTTTCTCCTCAAAATGAAACATTATCGTAAGCATATGTAATATGTATCTTGAAACACCCTACAAAATTGTGTTTATGTAGAGCAATAATCAAAATGAGTTTTCTTAACTTAAAAAAATTTAAATGCATTGTATTTACTACTAACAAATTTGATCTTAATCAACTTCACCTTTAGTGTTATATTAGGGAATCAGTGAAATGCCTTGCGGAGGTGGCAGTTGTGACTAAATTTACATTTCAGGAGAAAAGTGGCTGTTTGTTTTGTTGGTTTGCATAGGATGTGAATTCTCAGCCCTGTATCGGGGGCCCTTCAGGGACGATGGCACATGCAGCCCACCAATGACAGCCAAGCAGGCTGTTGTGAAGTGACTTCTGAAGGGGGCAGAGTCCTTGCTGCTTGTTTAGCTTGCTAACTCCCAAGTGTAGAGAACGGGCTCTATGGCCCAAATCCACTTAATCCACATTGAGAGGGAAAAGGGAAGGAGTTTGATCCCAGTGCCTAGCACAGAAAACAATAAAAATGTAACCATTATTAATGTAACTATTAGAGGCTTTCCACTTTACCTTCGAAACAAAGAAGTTCGCTTTCATGTCTATACTTTGTCTCTCTTTCTGCCATTCTGCTGGAGACTGCTGCCAGTCTCTCCTTAAGCCTCTGGTTACTAAACAGCATCTCAGCAATATTTCAAAGAATGGCACTTCATGTCATCTGGTACCTGTGAAACTTTAGAATGCACTTGGGCCCTACTCCCTTGCCTTGGAGCCCAAAGTATCACTCTCCTTGAGCAAGTAGGCAGGCAGCATTGGATAATGGTTAAGATTGTGTGGACCTGGAGTTGTGAATTTGAAGCCTGGTCATAGCTCTTGACTTCAGGCAAGTAACTTAATCTCTTAGATCCTTGTTTTCTTCATTTATAATGTGAAGATAATAAAATTTACTTTTGTCAGCATGCTATAAAGTACTTAGCATATCATCTGGCACCCGTTTGGCCCCAGCAGAGGTTCATTAAGGTTGTGATTTTTTTTTATGATTAAACCAAGCATTGCGAGGTTTTAGTTGTGAGAATAATTTTTTCTGAGTTAGGGGGCAAACTGAGTTTATGGTCTGGTGTCATTAGGGTGTTTGTTAGTGAGAAAAGAAAGGATGACCTTGGGTTGTATGGCCGAATGGCAGTTCGGGAAGCTGAAGTCAGGAGCGAGTTGTATAACTTTCTAAAAAGATAATCAATGTCTATTATTTGAAAATGTTATTTTGATTGAAAACATTGAGTTTGTCTGATTGTGGCTTAAATCTTTATATGCGACTGGACTGAGAAAATTACTGGCCCTGGCATTCCAGTTTCTGTCACTCTTTCTTTGCTAGTGCACATTCCGTATCTGTCTTTTTGACTAAAGTAAAAAAGATCTTTTTTGCCTTTTCCAGTAAGTGTTGACACTTACTGAATTGTGCGAAAGGTTTGAGCAATGAAGCATTCTTCTTTGTGGGCCTGAAGGACCTGAATTCTCTGGTTGCAAAGCCCTCAGAGCTGAATTCTTAGTGGGAAAACACTTAGGTAGCCATGTACATTAAGGATTGGTGTTTCTTGGGCTATTTGAGTAACTTTCAACATTACAAAGTGAAAAACAAAATCATTTGTCCAGAACAAGGTGATAAGTTCTTCTAACTCCTACTTTCCAAGTCTGAATGAACTCTTAGGAAGAGAATGTTTCTTCTGTGGGAGAGGGTCAAAGTGGCCTGATACTCGGAGTGAGAAAATGGACCAGAATGAAGAACATGGGTTTGGGAGTCCAGAAAGCTGGCCTCAGGTCCTAGTTTTGCTATGACTGTGATATCTGAGCAAGGCAGTTTCCTGGTCTGGCTTCAGCTTTTTCACCTGTATAGTCAGGGACTGTAGATGATCTCTGGGGTCATGGCTTGGCAGTAGCTTTGTGCAAGCTTTCTTAAGAGCATGGATAGGCATCCTTGAAGCATCCTTGTCAGGTTTTCATTTTATCTCTATTTGGCTATTTTATTTTCAGCCTTGGCTTTGCTTCTAGAGATGGGGAACTCTTGTTTGGTTTTCAGGGCAGTTTTGAACAACTTATTATTAAGTAGCTTTTTATGTTGTGTGGATTCCTGGACCTCTAATAGTCCTAATTCTATCTTTTCCATCTTTCATGTGACAGATTTCCAGATGTTGAATAAGAGTTATGTCTTTTTTACCTGCAGGTTATACTGCCAAAGCTCTGTCTACCATCCTTTTTTTATGTAGTTTCAGACCCTTCATAATCATGCTAGCTTTTCTGAAATGTTCCAGCTTTTCATTGCCACTTTAAAAAATGTGGTTCTCAGAAAAAGCATGCAGTACTTCAGATAGGATGTGACCAGCACAGGCATGCTAAGAATGTTTAAAAACTGTAATTTCATTAGTATAGTCCAAGTTGATGTTGTTGTTGTTGGTTTTGTAGACAGCCATGTGCCGTGTTGAGCACGTAATTGTCATCGGTGTTGTCTTTCACAAGAATTGCTCATAAGTAAGGCCTTATGTTATATAGATGAGCAGCTTATAATTTTAGCTCCAGGGCAGTACTTTATATTTATCTTTCTTTTTGTGAGTTATTTTATATCTGTTCCTTATTCTGGACTGCTGAATCCCTTTGAATCTCTCTGCCTGGATATCAGGGAGACCCACATGTTGTCGCGTCATTCTCACTGATCCTGCTTCTGAGTTCTTCCCGAGTGGTTGAAGAAAATGTTGATCCAGGATAGTCAAGTAGAGGTTCTATGGCAGGCTGCTAGGGTCTTACCTACTCTCTTTACCTTTGTCTTGCTGGGAACCTTGATAGTGGTTCCAGGCTCCTACTGACAATATGTTTTTAATCATGGTTGAATGTAATTTGTCTTGATTTGAAACCTTGAATTCAGTTAGCTTTCTTAATAAATGATCATTTTCTCTCTCTAATTCTGTATTTTTATTTTTGTATGCATTTAGACTGCCAGTGCTAGCTTTTTTCACAGTGTGTGAGTGCTAGTTAGCTTTTGCTTTAGAGATCCCCAGTGATATTGTCGCATAGCCCCCACATTTTCTGTTCTTTGCATTCAGTTTCCCCATGATTTTCTGACTTCTCGAGTACCCACTGCTAAAGTAGGAACAACAGAAGGAGTAAACTTCTTACTTTAAGGTTTCCACTCTTTTTCCAGAGGTACTATTATGAATACACACCAAGGTTTTTGAAAAGACTATAACTTTAGACAGTTTAAATGTATCTGTGGGGAGATAAAGTTTAAAGTTCAGTTTACAAGGAGTCTATACTAAAATCTTATTCCAGATATTTTGAATGATGCTGTATGTTAAAAAGTACTTTTTAGAAAATAAAGGATGTATAGATAATGATAAGATAGGTTAAACATGAATGAAATTTACGTGGCAGATAGCTGTTAAAAACATTAGTATGAGTATGTAATGGGATATTGCTACATCAGAAATACTACATAATTTCTCTATTCACGGTCTGAAGAGAAGTGTCAAGAGTTTGCCATGGAGATAGTTACACAGAGTATACCACATCTGCATATTTTTTATTTTGTAACTTATGCTTTGTAATAGAATTTTCTTAGTTGCATCAATTTATATGATCTTTTCTTAGTTTGACAAAAGAAGCTTTAGCATAGATGTTTCCAAAATAATATCAGTGTCCAAAGTCCCATTAAGCCAAGCATTTTATGAATCAGTAAGACTAGTCCCATCTCTCCCTGCTTCCAATTCTTTTGTCCATCTTCCTTCTCCTCTCTGCTCCCTCCTCCCCACCCCACTAAGTGCATATCTGTATGCTTAAGTACTCACCCTGATACCCACACTCTCCTTTTACGCACTACAGATCCACGAGTAAAAGGAGAGATTAGAAAAAAAGCATCCCAGAAATATTTTAAAGATGGGACAAAATTCAGGGAACTATCTCCTATCATTTGTCACTTTTAAAATATCCTTTGTGAAACGTGTACATCTGAGTTATGGTAGCAGTTAGTACATCTGTGTTTCAGATGCTCTTTAGTAAAATATTAAGCAGCACCAGAGCACTCTAGAATGAAAGGATCTTATTTGTGAGGATTAGAAAAGATGACTATAATTGTGAGTCCTTTGGGGCAAATGGAGGATTCACTGGTGAGAATGACTTTGAAGATGTACCTATAAATGTTTGAAATCTTAATTATTAGTTGCAATAGAACTTCTAAAACTACAGTGGACTTTTGTCATTATATCACTCATTATCATTGGCATTTTGCTTTAGATTTGGCTCCCAACCTACATAAATCCTTAATTGCTTGAAGTATAAATGTAAATTAAACTTTTGCAGCATAGATTTCAGGAAGTAAGTAAATAGATGAAATCTCCAGTGATCACAGTTTTTAATATAGGAGAAACAATGTGCAGAAGCTGTCCAAATGAGAGTGTTTTTAATGATTAACTTTCTGCAGAGCATAAGAAACTGTATGGTTTCTAGATTACAGTGCTCTAGGGGTGCATGTGGAAATTGGAACTGTAATGGGGGTTCAGTTTTATTAAATACATAAGGTTTTGCACCTTAAAGGTTAAGTATCCAATTGCACCCAACTTAGGAAATTCAAACTTACTATTCTCATGATAACTGTTACTTTGTCCCCATGAGCAGATTTAGAATTTGCATTGTTGGGCATAATGTCTAATTTATATATACCCGCCCCCCATACACATATATTTGAGTCTTTCATCTAAATGAATGAAATTAACTTTATTTTTGTATATAGTTTAATTGGGAAGCATTCATTAATAATGATTTGAACATACACTGTGTGATAAGCCCTGGGAATATGGAAATGAATAAATCAAACAAAAATCCCTGCTCCTCTGTTGAACACTTAGGTAGTATGGTGAAATGCATGTATCTATCTAACTCTGTCATCCCATGATAAAATTAAGGGAGTAATTATGACTTGCGCTAGGAATAAGGTGCTGTTTACAAATGATGTCACTTGCCAAGTTTACATATCTGATTTAAAAAAAAAAAAGAGATTTCAGACTTAATTGAGGACACATCTTTGGTATCTTTCTTGAGGTAACCCATTCTGGTCCTTGAAGACTGTCTTGAAACCATCAGCAAGACTTATTTTAAAAACCTCCTGTTGAAGCAGTAATTTAAGATGGAGGGATTATTCACTGGGGTAGTTTTCATATTACCAAAAATAGAGAGTTTTTAGGGTTCAGATCTCCTTTAAGGTTATTAAAGCTATGTTATTGTTTAGAAAAATAAAATTAAAATAAAAAATGCCCTAGGGTTTCCAAATCATGTGACATGTGGTCAGTCACATTCCT
>NW_006431912.1:2718340-2775234 GCF_000325575.1 Pteropus alecto
AAACAGGAGCATTCTAATCCTTATGCAGCTGGCAGCTTCAGTCTTTCACAGACTAACAAGTAAGACCACTATGAGCCCCACAGCTCCTTTAGTTCTCACATGGGTGCTTTGTCACGTGGAGGCCAGGGAAGGAGGAGCTGGGCAAAAGGAACACTTTGCATCCAGACTTAGAAAGTATACTTGGAAAAGAAGAGAAAATCTTTTGAATAAAATCAGAAAGGAAAACACACATGCAAACAAGATCCTGGAGTTGTACAAAATAATACGCATTAGAACTTTGCTGGAGGTTGAACACTTTTTTGGCCTGTGTAGATTTTTATCATTAAAGGAGGCAGGTTTTAATGCAGTTCTTAGTTTCCAATCTTGTGAGCTTCCTGGCAATTTAAGTAATATTTTTGCCAGCGTAATTATGTGGAAGTTCTGCCCCTGAAGTATGTTTTCCAGTGTCTTTCCTTGGATAGTGTTAACTGTAGTCTTGTCTACTAAGAGATGAATTAGGCGACCTCATAAAGTCTCTTTAATAGCCATCCTGGGAGGTTTTAAGAAGTATATATATATATATATTTCATATCACAGGACTCCCCCCATCTTCTCATTTATTAGTTGACTTCTTAAAATGATTGCATTTTTATTCTTGTTCCCTATGATGAATTTTTTTTTTTTTTTAATGCTCTGTCTTCAGGCAAAGAATGGCATGAATTAAGCCAGGTAGAAGACCTCCAAGAACTTCCCTTACCCTCCTGAAGCTCCTGTTGTCTCCACCTTCTCTAAGCCGTGGTTACCACCCACAGGTGGAATTCCCATTCCTGTTTTGCTGTCTTTAGTTCAGATTTGTTGTTGGGCAGCAGACCTTAAGGGAGACAAGGGGCAGATGGGCTTTAAAGTGGGGACTCCTACAGCCACCATTCCTGCACTTCCTGCTGTTGCCGTTCTTTTCTCTTTTTCAGGGAAAACATGGGAGAGAGAAGGTAAGTCCAGGAGAGGAGAGGAATTCACCACTTCCTCCAGCCTCGCCTGGCTCCCTTTGTGGCTCTGCCCAATCATCTCATTTTCTAAACTCATTTACAAATCAATTACATAGGGAGTTTGTTGTTGTTTTGTTTTAAAGTTTTTTTTTTTGTTTTTTTTTTTACAAAATAGTTCCTTGGGCTCCAGCATCAGCTGTTATATACTTCATTCAGGAAGTCTGAGGCTTGAGTCTTGAGAATCTGTATATGTTTTGAGTTATACAGGGACTTTTGATGCCCCGTTAGATTTTAGAACTGTTGGATACTTGTCTCATCCTAGTCTTAGGAGTTCTGAATCCTAAGTCACAGGGCTCAAAACCAGTGGGGCTTATAACATGACAGATAGGGCTACAGGTACCAGGGGTCTATGACTGACAGCCAGAGGTTCAAGGAATGAGAGAGCAGATGAACTTATGTGTAATCCTGTTGTGAGGGTTGGTTTTTATAGTACCATATTTAAAGTATGTCAGCTTTGTCCTCTTTTATACTCCTTTTGATTTGTAAGTTGATGGAAAGCAGCATTTGAAGATGTGATGGGTAAGCTGATCCCCTCCCCCCCAAAAAAGATAGGACTAATAATATATATTTTGTTCACATAAATGGGATATCTAAAATTTTTCATAAGTAGGATCTATATGGTTTTTCTTCATAATGGTTCATCTTTTTCCATTAGTAATTTCTTTCCATTTCCTTAATTTCTTTCATCTTTATACTAATACGAAAATTTTAAACATAGATTTTGATGAGATTTCTCTTAACATTCTTCATCACCATTATCATTATCATTAAGGAGGCTAATGGAGATCATGAGGGGCTGACTCCTCAGAGGAACAAGAAAGTATGGGGAGGTGACACTTGAACTGAGCCTTTAAAAGATAGGAGAAGATGTGAATTTATTCTCTATCGTTGGGAGGATATTCCAGATTACAGAAAATGTGATCAAAGTCAGCAGGCATGTTTGAGAAACAGACCCTGTTTCCATGGAGCCAAAGTGTAGGCTCCTTGAAAGAAGAGAGTAAGTAGAAGAGTAGATTAGGGGCAGAGTATCAGGAGCTTTAAAGCAGTTTCTCTTTGGAATTTATTCTGTGTGTCATAGTTTGTATAGGTAAATGGGCTCAGAATTTAAAATAGTAACTCCATAAATATGATTATAGCACATCTTAGTTAGCAGGATAAAGTCTTTGAGTTATTTCAGAACTTTAAAAACTGCATATGTGCAGTTTGTATCACAGGAAAATACACCTCTTTAAAGGTTTTTTCTTGACACACACTTCATGGTCCTGTGAGTCTGTGGCAGGCTTGTCCTGAGAGGACTGGGAATTGGGACTACTGTGAAATAAATGATAGCCTCATCATATGGAGGACAGCCTGAGCTGTATTAGGAAATTCTGCCTCTCAGGGTTTGGCAGTTCTGTAATCTCCTCCTCCTCCCAGCCTCCTGCCCTCCCTTACTGCATTAACCTACTGGTACTTTGAACCTTATATCTGAAGGTCTGTCTTCCTGTAACCAACTGCCCAACCTTATGAGGCCCTGATCAGAACAGTGAATTCTGCTGTTTTTAGCAACTGATGAATGTTGCATATTGCTTTTTTTTTTTTTTTTGGCATATTGCTCTTTTAATATCTCCTTTGTATGCTTAATAAGTAATTCTTTATCAGTGTGATGGTTTACGTAAATATAAAACCTAGGAATTTCATAGAGACCTGGTATAATAATCTCTAACAGATATAGAAAGAAGGGCAAAAACTAGTTGACAGGACTAGTTCATCCTCATTCATCACTCATTTTTCTTTAAAGAATATTCTTTAAAGGGCATATTAAAAGGCAAAGTTGTCTACATCAGTATCAAAATTTTGCTTTGACAATGTTTTCAATGTTTAAAATCTTGTAATTATCCGAAGTCTTTATTAGACAAAGTATTTGCCACGATTGGTCAGGAATAATGTTTCTGAATAGAAATTTATTTTCAAAAAGCTAGTTACTTTGAAGTCACATTAGATACATATGTCAGGATAAGTCTTTAAATATAACTCAGTGATATTATGCTTTAGTTTATCCCAGAATTCCTGAAAAAGATTTAGTTTGGTTTAGAAATAAATTCAGTTCCCCAAATCTGAAATGTATTTGTTGAAACTGGATCTTGTTGTCTATGGAGAACATTTTACTTTCTAATAGATTTAAAAATGATCACTGATGACAAATGCAGCATAAAGATCCTGTGAACCCCACTTAAGAAATTTAGTAACAATAAAGGTAGCATTTCAAATTAGTGAGGAAAGATTATTTGATAGAAAATGTTGGGACTAGTGAGTATCCATCTAGGAAAAAAACTACAAACTCCAAAGATGGGAATGTAAAACTGAAAACATCAGTATTAGAAAAAACCACAGGAGAATTCTTTTATAAACTGCATGGAGAATGACAGTCTATGTGTGATACAATAACCAGAAGCCATGAAAGGATAAATTTGATAACAGTTCAGCTATATAAAATTTCTTTATGGCAGAAACCACCAAAATAATTCACCAAACTGGAAAATACTTTTGCAACTCATGTCACAAAAGGCTAATTTCCATAAGGTATAAAAAGCTCCTTTGAACTCATCGCAGAAGGCATCTTTCCTAAAAATATAAGAAGCTCCTGTAAACCATTAAGAAAATGAAGAACAATCCAATAGAGAAATGGGCAAGTGATGTTAAATTATAGGCTCAAAGGGAAAAAAAATAAGTTCACAGGGAAATACAAATAAATGGCTTTCGAATGTATAAAAAGATGCTCAACTTCATATGAGAAATGTAAATTAAAACTACATTGAGACCATTTTTTCACAGATCTGTTTTCCAAAATAAAGTTTGGAAACAATGGCCTGCAAAGGATCTGGGACCAGTATGAAATAAAGTAGAGCCTCTTAATTCAGGTGGCAGTCTGAGCTGCAGGAGGGAAATGGAACCCTCATACACTGCTGGTGGTGAGGGTGAGAGGTACAACCTCAATGGAGGGCAGTTTGCAGGCACCTCTAAAATTACAAATGCATGTTTGCTTTGACCCAGCAATTCTCCATCGAGGAATTATTCTAGAGTCATACAAGATTTTTATCGCAGCATTATTCGTAATAGCAAAAAGATTGGAAATTACCTAAATGCTTATGAATAGGGTACTGGTAAATTGTGGTGGAATTCCATGTAGTTAAAAAAAAAAAAGAAACAGAACAGCATGAGTGGTGTTTAAAACGGGGAGAAAATAGAATATATTTATATATTTAAACTACTGGGTGGATACAAGGGAAATAAATCACATTAGTTTTCATGGAGTGAGAACTGGACGTCTGGGGCCCGGGTTGGAGGGAGATTTTTGTTACTGTATGTATGCCTTTTTGTTCCTTTTGCGTTTGCACCATTTGAAGGTGTTAGCTCTTGAAAAAATAAGTTCTAAGAGATAAATTATGAAGGAAGGGGCTTGAAAAAATTGCACATTACAATATATTGTTTTAATAAAATGTTTCAGCTTCCTTGCTTGAAAAGCAGCATTGCTTTAAAGGGAATAAAAGTGGGCCGTTTAGGGGGAGCATGTGTATTTAATTAAATTGCCTCTTGGGCAATATTGAAAATCAGTCAGTTGTGATCTGGTGTGGAATATATTAAAATCCTGTGGGAGACCGATTACCGAAGGTTGCTTTGAAGTTCGACCGGGAAAAGAAGGGGTTAAAGGTGTGGTTCAGGTAAAGGAAGGGTTAAGGGCATTATGCAAGCTGTTAAGTAAAAAGGAAGTGCATTACAAAATGCTGAGCTCAGGAGTCTGGCTGCCAGCCAAGCCTTTGCTTTCTTCACTACAGCTGAGGGCTTTCGAAGCTTCCCACCAGTGGGTTTGTCTGAACTGTTTAGGAATGCGGCCGCGGTGGCCAGCTGACGTCAGCGCCGCCGGTTCAGCCTCGGGCCAGAGCCACCGACTGACAGCGCGGCGGGGCGGAGTGGGGGTGGAGGGATGGGGCGGGGCCTGCGTGTGACTGACAGCGCGGGGGGTGGTGCGGCGTGTGTGTGTGTGTGACTGACAGTTGAGGCTAGGCGGGGCGGTGCAAGGATTTGCCGTTCCTTAATAAATGCTAAATTCTGATTATAGAGTTTCCTTTCAGTAAGGCAAAGGACTTTTTCTTTTTTCGTTTTCGAATGCCAGGGCTCTGTATTGCTTCAGTTTGAGTAGTATAAGCATAAAATTTGATATGACATCAAATTGTCAAATTTTTTAATGGGTCATTTTATTTGTTTTTGCTTTTGAAAGGGAGAAACAGTAAAAAACTATGGTGATTTTTGATGTTGAAGGGGGTAGAGAGATGATTTTTGATGGATAATGAGGTTCTTGATTTTCCTTACCTAAAACTCATTTCGTTTCAGAATTGGTACCAGAAAGAAATAGGAAGGCTTTCAAATGCAATTCTGTAAAACAAAAGACCAAAAAGAAGAAATATTATGTGGAAAACTGCCAGAATTGAGTATAACTATTTGGGCTTGACAACTTTGGGTTATTGCTTCTGATTCTTCAGTTCTTAAAGAAAAATGTGGGCTTTTTTCCCGGAAACATCTTAAAAGATCATATTTAGAGCATACCCTCGCCCCACCACCCCATATCCTGTTTTCATGTGGTTAACTTTACTTTTGAAAACACTTGTTTTCTCTATGATTAATTAGAGAATTTTGCTTAGTCATACCCAAGAGTTTTTGTTAATCTTCTGGTTCTTCCTTAATGTGAGTCAGAGTCAGGAATGCAAGTTTATTAGTCTTTTGTGGAGGATGATATGTGGGTCCATGAGAGGTGTGGATGGTAGTTAGCATGGACTGCAATATAAGTTTATAAACAAGTATCTAAAAGGAGCCATTAAACTTCTTGGGAAACTTTGTTACTTGATTGGGCTAATAAAGTAGGACCGTTTCTAGTGGCAACTGTAGTTATCTGTTATAGTTAATTTGATTGGCTTTGAATACTTGTTTCAGGGACCCCAAATTTATAAGTGTCATTGTGACTTAAAAGAGCAGATTTAAGCCTTATGCTTCTTTTCCTTTTTATTGAGAAGCTGTTTATGCATGATGTAGATTGTTTCCTTAGGCATTGATGGCATTCACCTTCTGGACTAAGTCACTGTAATCTCACCTACCTGCAGCAGCCCAGCTAAAGTGAAGTCAGACTACAGACTAGGAAGAAATAAAACAAAAAACCAGGACCATCTTTGCCAAAAGACAGCATGCTCAGCCCTAAATTGACAATTCCACAGAATTTATGTTTTGAGTTTGTGATGGTATAATAATTGATTATTTTCTCTTTATGGCATCAGGCTAAACTTTATGTACTTGTGTTTTTTACTTAGATACCTTTTGGTGACACTACATTTCATGCAGAATAATATTAAGAGTATAAAGAACGATATACTATTTTTGTTACATTGGATCCAAATAATAAGGTTATTTCATTTAACACATGGAGTACCCACCAGGAATATTTGGTATATTGAACGTTGAATTAGGAAAGGGGTTATGAATTCTTGCTTAGTCACCAATTAAGTGACTTCGTCCACTCAGTTTTGATCTTGCTGTGTCTTGGTTTCTCCAGGGGAAATGCTTTTAATTAGTTTCCCCATAATAGGACTCAAGGCAAAAAAAGGCCATTATCAAAACATAAAAATATCCTGAGTGGTAACATAGTATGGTTGGGCTCCCTAGGAGTAAGACAGCAGAAGAAATGAAGACCTGGTGTGAATGCTCACTAGTCTCCATCTTCTTGCTGTCCGCAGCTGTCCCCAACCTTTTTGGCACCAGAGATGGATGCGCTCCTATGAGAATCTAATGCCTGATGATTGGAGGTGGAGCTAAGGAGGTGATGTTAGTGCTGGCTGCAAATACAGATAAAGTTTGGTTCATCCACCGCTCGCCTTTTACTGTGCAGCCAGGTTTCTGACTGCCCACGGACCAGTAACGGTCCACTGCTGGGTATTGGGGACCCCTGGTCTAAAGAACCCTGGCACCTTTCTTTGTTCTGAAGTTCTGATGGGGCTGCCCTGTGTTCTGGCCATGAGCTTCCAGTGCTTTTAATGTGGATTTAGAATTGGAGTTTCCTTTCTTTCTTCTTTGTTTCTGAAAAAATAATTATCATTTCTTCCAAGATAACCCCTTCAAAATACAGAGTAAATGCTTATGTCTTGTTGGATGAGTCTACATTTGGACTTTGTAGAAGAAAAGTATGACCTAGTTAATCAACTGCTTTTTAAACTCTTATTTAGTAGCAACTAAGGTGAGCACAATTTGGGTTATAAATGATGGGAACATGGCAAAAATTGCCTCCCAGCAGTTCTTGATGTTAGTGAAAAAGGAATCCTATAATTGGAAGATTTTGCCCTAAACTGCAGTGTTTTTGCTGCCCAAATAACTATGATATATTTCAAGGACTTTCAAACTTGTCTTTAGTAAGAATCCTTTAAAATTTCTCTTGTCCAGGTAACTCTAGTTTTAAAAGATATGTTCTACAGATACATTTACATTTGGAATTATTGTGCATTCAAAAAAAAACAAATTAACCAGACATTATAGCAGACAATACTGAACCATCTCAAACAATGCTGATCTAATTAGAGCCCACAAAGAAAAAGAAAATTGGTGTTTGTTAGCCTTGTAGCTTATCCCTGATAAAAATTTGAGGCAGACTGTTAGATCCTTTATTACTGTTTCCAAGGAACTATAGGGGATTTTGAGACTGGAGTCCCTATACTGAGACCTCATGATTAAAAGAGAAAAACCTTACAAAAGAAAGTTGAGCTCCTTTTCCTGCAGTGATAGAACTCTTGGGTATGCCAGAATTGCAACTGTCATACTTTAGATCCGACATCTTGTTTATATGGAATGGGGTGGGAGGAAAAGCAGTATCCTAAGTTTGATCCTGTGAAGGCTGACAGCTCAGGTTAGGCATAATAATACGTCATTTTCATGGCTTGAATTTTGACCCTTTCCCCTTCCGTTTCCTTGCATATCAAGAATTAGCGATATGAACGCATTTATTTTTATGTTATTTGGAGAAGCTGGCAGCATGTTTGTGTCTTAGTTCTGGTTAGTGTTTTAACCGTTTGCATGTTCCTTTTATGGGCTACTTCATGGCTTCCGTTGAGATGGAATTGAAGAGAGCAAGTTAAGCAGTGAAAACAGATTGTCAAAACCAGAAAAGAGGCAAACTGTGCTCAGTTTTCAGAACTCTTCTGTTGATCTCTGTTTTGGTTCCTAAGAACATTGCTGAAGAATCTGTTTTCTTAGGAGTATCCATCTTGAACGTTAATTTAAAATGGTTTATTGTGAACTTCTTACTGAGGCTGACTTACTGTATTGCTTTCCATTTGATGGTTGAAGGCGTTTATCATTACAATTTGTTTTCTGTTCTTATTCGTTTGGTCTTTTCTCAGATATTTTCTGAATACCTACTGTGTGCCAAACTTTAAAATGTCAGGTGCTGGGTACCTACATATTGCTGAATAAAAATAGCTCTCTTGCTTTATAGAGCTTACAGTCTAAGCAGTCTAATGAAAGGTAAAGTATGTGCGAAGGAAGTTTCTGAGAGAAGGACCTGGTGTATACAAGGAACCGAAAGGAACTCGGCATAGGTGGTGAAGTAGGGGGAAATCAAGGTAGAGTAATGCCAGATGGGGTAGGGCAATATTTTGTAAGGCATTTCTAGGGCATGGTAAGGAATTGGCTTTTATTCTGAGCGTTGCGGCAAGCCACCCTCTGGCTGCTGTGTGGAAAATAGATTGGTGAGGGCACACGTGGAAGCAAGGCGTCCAGTAAGGAAGGCAGTTGCAGCCATTTAGTAAATATTAGCTTGGATTAGTATGAGGCAATGGAGATGAAAAGAAGTGGACAAATCAACGGGGTTTAGTGATGGGACTGGATGAGATGGGTGAAGAGGAGGAAAGAATCAAAAGTGGTCACAAGTTTCTGTTTTGAATAACTGGGTGGTACCTGTTTACTGGAGGGGTTTGGGGTGTAACAAATCAAGAGTTTGGTTTTGGACCTAAGTTTTAGCTAATTCAACAGGGAAGTCATGTAGGTAGAGTGGCTGGAATTTTTTCTTCTTCTTTTGCTCTGTAGAATTAGTTACGCTTTTAAAATTTTGAAGATCCAAGATTTTAACTCCTACTTATTGGGTTTCTTAGTAACTCAGACTGAATTACTTTATAGTAGGAGACTTCTGTCTTTTCTGGAAGGAGAAATATCTTGTAGTAATTATAAATGCAACAACGACTGAGGAACTCAGTATGAGAGAACCCTGCTATGCTCATTAAATATGATTGGGAAGTAAATCAAATAAGATTATGTATGTTTCAGAGGAGCAAGTACCCAATACCTCTTTTGCTTAGTTTTATTTTTAAGCATTTCTTTGCTTATTTTTTGGAGTCTTTTTTCCTATTTGATGTTAGGCAGAGTAAAGAAAAAGATATAATACAATAAAATAATAAAATAGAAATAAAATGTAAAGAATATAGGTATCTGCCTGCCAGATCACTAGTTTATGAAATTAAAAATAGTGTGCAACTGTGTTTTTGGAATAGTGTTAAAATCAGGACATTGTTTCAAACTCACTATATTTCTGTATTAGATAGAAGGTTGGACAGTCGATGTTTTATGATGTTAT
This sequence comes from Pteropus alecto, assembly GCF_000325575.1. Classification (NCBI taxonomy): domain Eukaryota; kingdom Metazoa; phylum Chordata; class Mammalia; order Chiroptera; family Pteropodidae; genus Pteropus; species Pteropus alecto. The sequence goes on from NW_006431912.1 coordinate 2,728,010, forward strand.
TTTTCATATCTGCAAAAGGACCTGCCTTTAACTTGTTTTCTGGCACTGATATGTTCAGACATTCTCATGTGATCCTCCTCAACACCAGTTACACATTTATGATAAAGCCACTTAATAAATTTGTGGCTGTGGAACACAACAAATAATTCTTCATTTGACACTTTTCTGTAAGTAGATGAGCTACCTGATTACATAGATACATTGGATAGGAAATGCTAGGTTTAGTCCAAGATAAGACTTTCTTGAAGCCAGGATGTGGCAGATGGAGTCACAGGATAATAGAACCGAAGACCTTCTAGTAATAGAGACAGAAGTGACCCAGATAATGGAAAGTAGAGTAAAAGTTGAACACGATGTGCTTTGCACTGTGCTAATCTCTTCCTCTGCATTATTTTATTCACACCTTAATCCTTATAAGAAGGCTGTGGAATAGATGGAGTTTGAATACTCACTTTATAGATGAGGAGACTGGGTTGTGGGACTTGCTCAAGCATATAGAACTAACAAATGCCTGGGACTTGAACCCAGGTTTGACTAGCTCCAAAGCCCACGCTTTCAGTCACTCTTCTCTATAGCTGGAACACAGAACCAGTTCTGTGTTTCTGGAGCCATGTGGTACACAGAGAGGTTAATGTGGTGGAGCTCAAATAGACTTTTGCTTGTTAGTTTAGAAGCTGAAATGTATGAAGTATACTCTATAAGTTAATTTAGAGGTACTTAGTGTGTAACAAATGGAATATTATTTTAATGTGTGGTACTGGAACATTTAGTATAGAAATACTTATTTTTATATAAGAATATGTTTGTGTGTTGGGATGGATATGAGATGAGAACTAGGATTGGCCACATAAAGGTTCTGGGCCCCATTTCTCTTCAACTGAGAACTTCAAAAGCCTTTATAAAAAATTTACCACAAAAGGTAATGAAAGCTTAAGTTATTCAGGATAAACTTATCGGGGCTTGGAATACCAGCAGTCTGATTTTACTGTAAACCCAAAAGCACAGATCATAATCTTAAGTCTAACCTTCTTACATGTGGGTTGGGTAGAGAAGTATGCAGATCCTAGGAATCACTGGGGCCAAAAAGGGCAGACAGAAATAGGCTTTTTCCACACGAGCTTGTAGAACAAAAGGCATTTCATTGTTGCTCAGTAAGTACAAATTCAGGAAAGGAATAGAAAGAAATCGGGAAGTTTTGGTTCTCACAGTGCTGTTCTATCAGATGAGATACCTCACAGAGTCCTTCTTAAGATGAGTCAGTTTTACTTATCTTCGGGATTTCCCTACTTGTGAAATTTCTCTTCATATAGCTTCATCTCTCCCCATCCCCCAAAACTATGAAACTCTTGAAAATTTTAATAAGAAATTTCGATACTACAACAGTAATTTCCAGGAGCCACAGCCTCTGATAACATGATGCTCTTTGATCTTCCTCCTAGCTGATTCTATACCTGTCAGAGCTTAAACACCTTTGATCTCCTAGGGGTTTGTAGCTTTCTACTTTCTTGATTCTCTCAGAAGTGATGGGTGACGAACAGGTAGGCCTTTTATTCAGGTGATTAGGACCTCATGCCAATGACATTAATCAAGGGTTTGATCCCTGTAGTCCATCACTGCAAGAGTGATTCACTTTAGCTATGCCACCTACTTTGGCCTCATGTAGCCCACTAGCCCTATCTTGCCATCTATCACCTTTGGATTGCAAGGCAGAATTAATTGATAAGATGAATCAACAAAAATAAGTTACTTAGACTAGAAAAACACAAAGCCCATGTGAAAAAAACAAGTTGAAGAAAGTGAATAAATGTAAAAAGAATGAATGAGAAGGATGGACAGAGTCAAAGAAATAGTACATACCTTTGTTAGCATCTACTTGTGGGTCAAATGAAATTAGGTCAGAACTACAGTTGTAGAAATGAAAAGGACTCAGTTCACAGGGCGCACACCTATCTCTGCTAGAGGGTCCTGATAAAGTTACTCAGGTTCATTTTCAGAAGTGGATTTTTTGAGTGTAAAGAGATTCAAGTTCCCAAAGAAGCCTTCACATAGGTAGAGAAACTGTTTATTCTTTTCTTATGAATATCTTTTTTAGATATTAGAGGACACAGGTTCAGAATTGTAGAACACAAGAGCTGGAAAGTTTGTTGAAGAGGCTGTGACTCCAGTGTGTAATTAGAATTTCAAAGATAAATGAGTTTGAAAGTAAAAACTAACCAAAAAGGTCCATGTTAGTATGTGCTTTCCCTAGTGCTCTAGGTTCACAGTATAATTAATTAGATCCTTACCTCTTTAAGAGTGTAGTTTTTTGCACAGTTAGAAATGATGTGTTTTGAAATAATAGAAACTAATGTCTTTTCTCTACTTAAAGAACTGATATACTGAATTTTAGAGAATAGATGGATTGTTGATCTGTGAATTTTTGAAGCAGATTGTTTATTTCACAATTTTTGCCACATAAGCAAAATGGTTAATTCTTCCTTAAACATCCTCCTCTTTAGAAGAGGCCCTAAAAAAAGGCAGTTGAACCCAACTGAAAACCATTGAGAATATTACAGAATGGTAGTTTTACAGCTGGGAGTTACTTTAGAGGTGATCTAATCATTCTTTCAATTTACAAATTAGAAAACTGAGGTAATGAGAAATTAAGTAGTTTGCATAGAGCTCAGTGTCTAGTAGTCAAAGAATCAGAACCAGGAACCCATGCTCATGACTTGCTGTTCAATTCTATTATCAATACTATCAAGGTGCTTTGAACATGGATAAAACGAAAGAAATAAGAAATGACAACTCCTTTTGTTCATGGGATTCACAAAACCTAGGAGTTTTGAAAGTCTCAATAATTTTAATGCAAAGAAGGATTTGATGCCAAACTAGTCTGTCACTTTCATTTAAATGAAACTTCCTAGTGTCTAGCTTGGTGAATGAGGGGGGAAGACATAGAAGCAAATGTTTCAGAGAGAGGTGGTATGGGTGGTGATATCAGTATGGATGTGAATATTGTAAGGTCAGAGACAAGGGGATGGCCTTTAAGATGCTCCTTTAAATTCTTCAATGCATGAATATAATGCATGAATACTATTATTAGAGAGGTAATGCCTGGTTTACCAAGACACGTTGCTTTTCACATCCATTAGCTCCTGTTTATAATTTCCTTGGGTTAGTTTCCAAACAGAGTGATGAACTCTTTTTTTTTCACCCCCCCAGGAAAGCCAGTGTGGCCTATGAAATAGAGTTTAGTTCCTTGCCCTTCATAGTTGATACTGTCAGCAGGTCTGGACTTTTATAGTCACTCATTAGATTTAAGTGACCAGAGAGTTTACAAAGATTGAAAGATTATTCTCGGATTATCTTTTGGTCGTATTGCTTTTGGTGGTATCACATTTGTTCTAGTTCCCATGAACCAGTGCTGTTCTCTGGGCTCACTATTGTTGATTTTGTATTTCATTTGTGCTTACGGCTATGACACATGTGGCTAGTTACATTTAAATTAATTAAAATTAAATGACATTAGAAGTTCCGTTCCTTAGTTATGCATTTCAAGTGCTCAACCACATGTGACCAGTGGCTTACTGTATTGAACAGCTCAGGTGTAGAGTTTCCATCAGTAGAAAGCATGGTTTTGCAGCTCTGGCCTAGAGTATCACCCTGCATGTACACAATGCAAGCCTCTCTGAAAGCCTCTCAGGAATAATGGTAGTATAGTCTGATTGCAGTCATCACAGAAGAGGATATGCAACAGATAATGGTTTGATTTGGGCTGGAATTAGATGTGTTAGAAGTAGCCATGTTTTTATTAATAGAAAGATCCTGGAAATTACAATCAGAAGATCTGGGTTGAGATCTAGCTCTGCTGCTTACTAGCAATAGCGACTTGAGCTAATAATGTGATGTCTTTGAACTTCAGTTTCTTCACTTGTAAAACGAGGATCATATCACAAGACCATTGTGAATGTCAAATAAATTAGAAAGTATGTTATAAACTGTAAAGTTTATACACCTATTTTTATGGTATGGAGGAGCTAGTGTTAATTTGCAGTAATAATCTTTAAATTCTGTCATCTTTGCTTGGAAAGCATCACACTGAACTGATTGATAACTAGAAAATGACCATAAGCCAACATATGCTTTAGAGATGAGCAGATTGTCTAGTGACAGTATAATATTAAGTTATGGACCACGTTAAAGATAAAATGATACTAGTGCCCCAGCTTGCAGTATACCTAAAAGTTTTAACAATATTTTAGACATTTCACTTGCTTCTGGACCAGTAAGTGACTCATTTAACATTAGATGGAAAGATCACTCATTAAGTTTTTAAAGGTTTTCTATACAGAAGTTTCTAGTATTTTTACCAAAATATGTAATATTTTCTGGTCTCACAGAGAGTTGGGTCAGGGCATTAGGCATTATCCATGTTATAGTAGGTCAGATAAGTTGCAGTGGAACAGAGGCTACTGGTAATGGGATGGGTTGTGGGGAGGAGTACATTATTGGAACAGTCTGACTTGGTCACTGATTATTAAGAGGAATTATAGAGGTTCACTTGTGCTAGTTTCTTACCTTAGATAAATACAAAGAAGTACCTGAGGCCACCTTTTATTAGTGAGGAATAAAAGTAAAATCTTCAGAAAGTGATACTGCTACAAATCCGATAGCACCACCCAAACGATAAGGTTCACTTTGTTTATTCCACCCTGCATTCCACTGTCAGTAGGATGGTTATCTATGCATTCAGCACTGTACAAATTGTTCAAGCCAATGAGCCTTCTGCCCAGAATCATTAAACGAAAGCAAGAATGTTAGAAACCAAAAACATTGCATATGTTTAAAAGTTCAGCTTTTTGTTTTTATAAAATTTATCCCCCAGTATAATACTGTATTTTGACACTGGCTGATATTTTATCCCTCAAAAGCCACCTCCTCAGTGAACCTTTACTCCCTCCGTACGTCCAACTCTGTGTCGCCCACAAATGAGCTGCCCTTCATTTTTGTTTCCTTACTACTTAGAACCTTGTTGCTGCTCGCCCTTTCTACTTCCTTCTGGTGATGGCAAGTTTTTGAAGCAAGCAGGGTGCCTATGTGTTATCTCAAGAATACGGTTTTTGAAGAACAGCAAGAGGAAAAGAAATTAAGATTGGCTCTGCAGGCTTTGAGGGCAGACATAGGATGGGGGTGGAAATTAGAAGGAGAAAGACTTTAAAATGTGGACTTTTTCCATCTTTCTAAAAATAAAAGGAAATGCTTAAGTGTTTGAGTTGAGGTTAGATAACTACTGACCCAGAGATGATGTTACAGGGATTAAGATATAAGGCAGAAGGCTTGATTAGGTCATTTTCGAGGTAATTGCTAGCTCTGAGAGAATTATAATTAAATTTATTGGAAACTGCTGGGTAAACCTTAGGGAGAAAATAAAGATGTGGAGAATGTCTCCTGAGGTGGGGGAATAGAGAAGGAGTCAGGACTCGAACCCAGGCCTCTCCCAGAGAGAGCAGATACTTACAGAGGCTCTTGGCTTTTTCCTCAAGCACTTTAAGGTCCATTTTAATTCATTGCCTCTAACCTTGAGTTTCATCTCACCATTTCCCAGGATCTTGGTAACCTCAGTGAGTAAGCCCCACTTTTGGATTTGGCACAGCTCTGGTGCCAATTGCCCATTTATGGAAAGGGATCACTTTTGTTGGGGGGATAGTATAACATCATGGGGTTTTAAGAGTATAGACTCTAGAATCATTCTTCCTGGGATTGAATCTTGATTTTTCTGTGCAACTTTCAACAAGTTAATTAAATTATCTTTTGTGCTTCAGTTTCTCATCAGTAAATATGAGGAAATACAATCTGGTATCTATCTACAGGGGGTCCTGAAATCAATCCTCTATGGATACCAAGGGACTACTGTAAATTGGTATTTGAAAAGCACTTACACTAGTATCTGAGACAGAATTAGTGGTTCTAGGTGTTAGCTGTTGTTTACTGTAGAATCTGTCCTAGAGAGAAGTTAATTTAGTCATCTAGTCAGCATTTATCAAGCACCCTTCTTGGAAGACACTGTATTTCTAAACCACAGTTCTTCTTTTGAGAGATCTCATGTTCTAGTTGTGGAGAAACTCACAGAGAGAAATCTTCATACAACCCAGAAATAGGGGCATAATTCTTTGAGAGAAAAGTTTAAGAAGTAAGACTGTTGTCAGTAGAGTCAGAAAAGGCTTCACAGAGACAATGGCATTTAAGCTTAATCAGCTGCCATGATAAAGGGCTCACCAGGAGGACAAGACCATCACAGAAGGACGTTCTAGGCAGAGGAAACAGCATGTGCAAAGGTACAGGCTTTATAATCAGCATGGCTGGAATGTTGAGGGTGTGTATATGCTGGGATGGTGGCAGCAGATAAATATGAAGAATTAAGCTCCCCCAGATTATAAAGAGTCGTATATGCCCAGTTAGGGAGTCTGAACTTTACATTCTATCCAGTAAGAAATGAGCAGATAGCTGGAGGTGTTAAACAGTGGAGTGATACGAGTAGAATATCTCTCTCTATATATTGTTATTATACAATTATGCTTTATAGAAGCAGCATCTGCTCTTTTATGCTATGGAAGCATGGAAGCTGCTTTTAAAACCTTCTTGGACACAGGTACCCCTACTCTGGCACAGTCTGTGCAGTCCACTGTGGTTTTGTAAGGTTGTAAGGTTGTGAGGTGATAATTAGATGAAGTCTTGTTTTCATAAGGCAATTTAAAGGCAAACACTGTATTTCCCAAATTAAAGTGGCAGAATATTGGAATGTGATGCACATAAACTTTTTATATTAAATTTTTTATTTGATAATAATTTCAAACTTACAGAAAAAATGTGCAAATAATAATCGAAGAACATCTGCAAACTTTTGGCTTCTATTGGTAACATTTTAGCCTATTTGCTTTATGGTTGAGTACCATGCCTCCTTTCTCCCTCCTTCCCCCCTCCTCCCATGTCTGACTGTACACACACATGCAAGTAACATTTCTCTGAACCATATCAGAGTGAGTTTCATAGGGAGATTTCTCATATAAAACCACAGCAGAGATAGTACAGCTGTCATCTTCCTGTATTTGTCTTTGTCTGACTTAGCAAAATACTCTCAAGGTTCATCATATTGTTGCAAATGGCAGAATTTCATCCCTTTTTTATGGCTGTGTAGTATTCCATCACAGTGTGATATTCCACCAGACACACGTATTTAGTTGACATGTCTCTTTAGCTTCCTTTAATCTGGAATATTTCCAAAGAATTTCTTTATCTTTTGACAATAGATATCATTAAAGAATAATGCTGCCCCTTTTTCCTAATGGAACGTTTTTTATTTTGGGTTTTTCTCATGTTTTCTCATGATTAGATTCAGGTTGTATATCCTGCCAGAATGCTACATAAGTAATGTGTCCTTCTCGGGGTATCACATCTGGAGGCACACGAAATCCATTTGCCCCTCATTGGTAGTGTAAATTGTGAACATCACTTTGTCAAAATATTTTCCAATTTCTTCTGTATATAGTTACTATTTTCCCCTCTCGGAATTAATAAGCAACCTGTGGGGAGACACTTTAACACCATGAAAATATTTTATTCCACATCAAAATTTTCCCCTAAACTCAGCATCTGTTGATGATTCATGCTTAAACTAATCTTTACTATAATACTTGCAAAATGTTTGAACCATCTATATTTTCTTATGTTTGGTGTTTATTATTTATTCCAGTTTATAGGTTTCCTTTCTAATAGTAATCAGACAACTATTTTTTATATAATTCTTTTCTTAAATTGTCAAACTACTTATATTTACGATTCTTTCTGACTCAGTTCATAAAAATGATATTTTATTGTCCATACCACCTCTGTCATATTAAGAATTCTTTTTCTAGCTACTAAAGATGGCTTTCTTAGTTCCTGTGTACCATCATGATGGCTCCTGGACAGGTTAGCTATGAGCCTGCTAGAATTTAATATTATCAGTGGAGGGGACTACAGGAGACTTTACATCTACCTGTAAAGGACAGTATCTAAGGGAGCTCTAATTTATACAGAACTTTCTTAATCTTTTAGAGTCTGGCAAGATACTTATGAGACATTTGTTTAACTCAACTACTAAAAAAGTCGCATCTTTTTTGCAAAAAGGAGTAAGACATAGGCATGAATGCTGCTGTGAATTAAGGCACTTGGCCTAGTTTGAATCTAACTGAAATTAGTGCTCTTGTCATTTTCCTGACTTGTAAAAGGCATTTGGTGGTTCTCTAAGGCTTTTTTATTTTTCAGAATTATAGGATGATGGAAATATTTGAGGGCATGGAGAGCATGGTCATATGTCATTAGATATCTTCATGTTGTTGAAACTTCTAGCTTTTAAGTTTAGTGCTTAAAAAAAATTTTTTTTTTCTTTCTTTTTGATCTGCTCTCTGTGATGGTCTTCACATGTTTGCTTTCTGGGTAGCTTTGTGCTTTTTAATGACTCCAGTGGCCTGTGCCTCTTACTTTGCTTAATAGTTATTCTTAGTCATGAAGAGGGGAAGAGGAAACACTGAATGGTTTGCTCCAGGTTCATTGCAACAGTTATAAAACCAGTCCTCAATAATTTAGAGAAAAAGTTTCTTCATTTTTTGGTTTTGTTACACTTTTGTCATTTTATGTTTTAAGATGGCAGGGAAACCTCAGTTAAAAACAACTCCTTGTTTATGTGTGAGAAGGACAGTCAAGTGTTGCCACTGATTCGAGGTTCAGATTCTGAGACATTTATTGAGTACTTTGGGTGAAGCACTACTCATACAAGGGGTGAAGGGGTGGTAGGGCTTGCTACACAGAAGTTGATGATGTGCTTCTGGCCTTAATCAGGTGGCATGATTATCTTGCCTTTTTATTGAAATTTATTTTTAAAAAGCAAACCTAGAAGTCAACAGTTGAACTAATTAGCTGGTTTTGATTGGAAATGTGTGCATCGACATAGTTAATAATTTACATCACAGCTGACCTGTTTCACATGACCATGTTATTAATAATTCCTTAATAAATCCTGGGGATTTAATCAAGGAAAATTTGAGTTTTCTAGATCTATTACAGACAATGACAACATTTATAAAATGGAGGGAATAGAGAACTTGAGGTGGAAAATATAAAGAGGAAGGAGAATGGAAGAGAGGTGGGGCCACAATTCAGAGGTCTGTAATTTTCCGACAGAATACAATCACAATTCTGGCATAGTATCTGACTGTGTTTTAGTGGCAATCTAGATTGGAGTGTCAAGGTGGGGTTGGTAGAGGTCTCATCTTTTAAGGTGAGGGGTGAAGCCTGATTTAGAAAAGGGCATTGGGAATGAAGGTGATGCAGTAAATATAAAAGTATGTAGAGAAAGGGCTTGGCCAAGATGAGGGAAAGGAAGGAGTCTGAAATGGCCTGGACATGGAGTGGTTTTGGCAGGAGATAAGTTGAGTGAGATACTACTGGGGCATGTAGATATGTATTGTCTACATGGAGGTAGCAAGCAAACATTTGGGCATGGAGGACTGGTCATCAGAAGAAAATAGAGATGAAGATACAGAGTTGGGAGCCATGTGTGTGTGTGTGGTTTTGTAGTGGGAGGTGTGGAAATGAATGCCGTTGCCCAGGAAGAAGACGCCTTATCCCTGGTAAGTAAGCCCTGAGAACAGTCTGAGGACAAGGCCACTCCATCGCTCAGTTCCAATGGGTATCAATCATATTGTTATTTGTGTGAATGGTGCCTCCAGGATTTGCACATTGGGGCAGAGCTGCACAAAAGGCACTCAAATTTAGGATCATTTAGATCCTGAATGATAAGTGAAAGGTACTGAAAAGGGATGTTTTAAGAGGTTGATGGAGAATCATGCTAGCGCAGTATTGCGGAAGCCAAGGCAAAGGGTTTTATGGAGTAGTGTCAGGTTGTAGAGAGGAATAGAGAATGAGGCCTGAAAGGAGACCTTTATGCTTTGCGTTTATGAGATCATTAATTACTCCCAAGAGAACCCTGACCATGGGACATTTGCAGTAAAAGCTAGATTGCAAGGAGTTAAGCAGTGAGGAGAGGAGAGGTGGGAAGTGGCTTGAGGAAGCAGCATCAAGACATGATTTTATGAATTAACTTTGTAATATCATAGAATATTTCTAGATGGGGTAATTATAATAATTTTGCATCTTAGAGATTATTTTGAATTGTAGTGATGTCTTTAAATTTTCATATTTTTAAACATTTTTATAATTGTCTATAATATTTTGGGAAATAAAGATTCTCAAATTTTCTATAAAGTTTATGTTATCATTAAATCATATTAATTTTAATTGTTATATTAAACTTTATATTTCCCATAATATTCCAGAAGCTGATTTGTGGTATTCCCATTATACATTTGTAGTAAACAAGCTGTAATTTCAAACTTTACATCCCTTGGTCTTTCCAATGAAACCAAATGAATATTTATATAGTTTGAAGATTGTAGTTAGTAATGATGGCTTATATTTCAAATATATAGGAACATAGATTTGTGTTGGGAAAATAATAGAGAGACTTAAGGGAAAAGATGTTGTTTTTGAACCAGGACCATACAAAATAAATTGAGAGTTTATCCCAAACAGTCATTACTGGTGTTGGGGCAGAGAGTTATGGATGAAAGAGAAGAACCTTATGATTTGCCAAAAAGTCATTTTATGACAATTAGTAATTTTTTTTTTTCTATATTGCTTAAAAGTCTGACCATTATAGGTAACTACCTTCTTATTTCTTTTAAAGAATGAGGCTTAAGACATAGTCAGCTTGTGTTGTCATGGACATAAAATCAGTGCTCAGTTTGCCTGATGAAAGATTTGGGTTTCCTTTTTCTGTTTTTGTTGTTTTTTAGTCTTTTTGAGACTTGGTGAAGATTATAGTGGGTTTTTCTCCTGTCTGTTTTTTTTTTTTTTTTTTTTGAACTACATTAGCCATTCACAGAATAGAAGCAAATAGCCATTTTTAAAATTCATGTCTTCAAATGTTAATTTGATGCTTTGAGGCATAAATGACCTTTCTAGCCAGCCCAGACTTGTCAAACAAAGGAATGATAGGAACAAGCTGCTGTTTGTTCTAATACAACAGGCTGTTTTTCACAGAGAATTTCAAAAACAATTTTGCTTCCCTCTTCTCCAAAGCATTAAACTTCAGCCTCTGGTAGGTTTGAATTTAGAAAGAATTGTGTACACAAAAGTGTTTAAATGGAATACTGACCACCTGGGCAAAATGAACTATAGGCTTCAGGTTGTAGAGTCTACAAATGTTTACAGAACTTGTATGCCTGGCTTCTCAGCCTGATACTGGGCTCAAAGCTGAGCCATGAACTTCATAGAATGTTGAGAGAGAGAAGACCAAAAACATTAGGTGAGCAGACTGAGTTTTTGAAGTGTTGTACATAGCTTTGTACTATTCTTGTTGCAAATTAACTGAAACTTGTGAAGTGAACTGAAGCAGCGTTATGGAATGACTGCTGGTCTTGGCACTGTAGAACTTGGATTTTCATCACAGCTTCGCAGCTGACTTCCTAACCTTGGACCCTGATGTAGTCATCTGACATCCCTGAGTTTTTTTTTATCTGTCAGATGGGAATGACTTGCTGGTTGTTCTCTTTCATTGACAACTCTGTACAAGGATTTTGTTGAGAGGTACCTATAATATAACGGATGTACATCTGTCTCAGTAATTGTCATATTTACTAATCCCCAGTCTGTTCTAGATGTTATACAGTGACACCGACTCTTCTTTTCCTGGATATGATGTGATGTAAGGAAGTAAATGAAAGTTTTGAGTTTAGGTTTTTCATAGGGTTCTCATAGTCTAAAATAAATGACCAGGAATCAGGAAGCTAACAAAACAAAGAACAGTTGACCTATAAACACAAACCACCCCTTCTATACCCTTAACCCCAAATAATTTAACATCCAGTTATTTCCTTTGAAAGTTTAACACTCTGTATAGAAGAGTGAAACACATGCCTTGTTTTGGTGGATTATTAGTTTATTTTTTCTTCTTAGGTATCATAAGAAAGAAGAAAGAAGGAAACAATTTTTGTTAAAGCAAGATTAGTGTCTCATTAACCAAATAAGCTTAAAATAGTCCCTGTTATATCCTGAAATTTGCTTTTCTTAATTTTTATTAGAGAAATTGCTAGTATTATAACAACAAAACTTTATATAGAGTGCATTTGGCTTATTGCCTTTAATTCTCCCTCTAAGCAAAGCATAGAAAATTTCTATACTAATTTATATTTGGGGATTGGGTTTGTTTCTTAGGGGTTAAGGGATCGTTTGGAAGTTTGATAGTTTTAATTAGAAAAAGACTTTCGGTTTACAAGAAAGCATGCAGTGTTGGCATATAGTTATATTATAATAGAAAGGGGAATATTAGGATGTGTGTAGGAGCTAAGCAATTATCTTTGAACCTAAAGTAATAGCTTAGCCTCTTGACCAAGGTAATAGGATTGGTTTGTAGACTTAGTTTTTATGGGAAAAGTTGGGAGGAGAGTGTGGAAAAGAAAGGAAAAGTTTTGTGAAATTAAAATTCTTATAAATTTCACAGAATACTTTAAGCTTTATTTACCACAGTTATGAAACAAATACAAGTCAAGTTTTATAATTAACGATGAGCTATAACATTTTATGAAAATGCTATGTTCTTAAAATAATTTTAACCTGCATTTATCAAATGTATATTCCCTTCACACAGTTCTATTCCTAGTACCCTAGTATTCAGTTGGAACAATTTTGTGAAAAGACCCTTGTACTGGAAACCATGAGATACTGATGTTCTGGACAGAGTCCAGCTACTAACTAGTTATTTGACCTTGGGCAATGCACTTGACTTCTATGGACCCTCTGTCATTTGATAAATGATGAAAATATAAATAGTTAAGATGTCTCAAATACCACTTAAAATCTTACTATTTTTGTCTTTGGGAAATGTTATTAAAACCAATAATGGAACTTATTTTAAGTATCTTTTCAAAATACTATATTTGTTTTTCTCTTGAAGAATTTTCATTTAGCCAAATGGATTGATTTAAAGTTTTTGACCGCAGCTGCTACAGAAATGTGTGCACAGCTATTGTTTTGGTAAACACAGACTAGTAACCAGATGGTAGTAATACTTTAAAAAGTTGGGCTATATGGGCTGGGAATCATCCAAATAGAATTTTCAGTGTTTTGCTTAGGTACATTGGATTTAGTACACACTAAATGAGTTTGAGTGTGTTTTATTACTGCAGTGGCTAGAAAGAACAAGTAGAGTATTATGCAGAATACAAATAATGCTTATTAAGCTTGCGGTTGATTCCTTCTGATAGATGTTCCAAATTGCTGTCAGACTATATTTACTTACTCATAAACAGATGTGCTTTTGCTTTAAATCAGGATAACTATTCCAAACCTACTTATGCATATTTTAAACAACTGTTAAGGATTACATGTTAAAATCGTTGATTAAATAAGAAGCTGATTTATTATATTTTCTAAGGTTGTTGCTTTGTAGTTGTTTTAGATGACAACTTAATTTTGTTTTTTTGAAATAATGATTAAAGATGGGATATCATCAGTTTAAAATTATTTTCTGGTCTGTAGAATGTATAGCTAAGGTGAGAATTATATATTTTATTAAAAACAAAACTTTAGTCACCATTTAATTATCACCAAAAGAGCTGTTGGTAGTAATTTGGACATCAGCTGACTTGTGTTTTAACTAAACAATACGGTAGTAATAACCTTAGTCTTAAATTTTACAGCTTAATAATTTTGGAGAATATTTCCTCCAGTTTTAGATTTTCCTCCTATGTACCTGTTGTTGTTATGGTTTATTTGTTAAAATCTTTTCAAGGTAGATGCCATACTATTACATAAATAAAGCTTCTGTAGCCTCAGATTCTGACATTAGTCAGACTGTGAACTAGCTTATTCATGGAAACCTGGATCACTACTTACTCTTTCCTGGTTTGGTGATAGGTTCTATCTACTTCCGTGGGTTTATATAATAGTTCCTACTATTTCTCAGATCACTTATTTCTAGCATTCATAGTCACATGTATCCACAACAGATATTTATTGAGTTGTCATTACTAAGTATTCGGCATTGTACTGGGACAAATAGGCAACCCTAGAGTTTTCTGGAGAATGCCTCCTCCTGAGAAGATAAATGTTAAAATGTATAAAATATAAAATTGCAGTTGTGATAAAGTGCTAGAAAGTAGAGTTACCTTAATTAATAGTTCCTGCTCCTCAGAAGTAGAGTTAGTTCTGTTCATCCGTATAAAAACAATTTAACTGGCTTGTCTTTCCAGGTTATAATGATTTCCAGCCCAGAATATTCTTGATTGTTTTAGTTATATCAGCCTGTGCAGATTTCAGCTGCCCATCATCTAACGTGTGTTTTGCTAGTTGACCAGTAACCACTCTTAGATCTTGCCCTGCCTACCTCCTCCAGCTGAGAGTATGAATATCTGCCTCAAAATGCACACACTCCCAATTACATTAGCTGGTGTAAAGTCCCACTAAAACCAAGCGAAAAAGACACTAAGGGAGGGGCAGAGGAGGTAGGCACCAGGGTGGCTTCAGCAGCCACAGGACCTGATTGGGAGCTTGTAAAAGACAGTGTGGGGTAGGTGGCGATGGATATGCACTCATAGATCTTTTTTTTTTTTTTTGGAGTACTGGAATCTAAATTTTTGCATCTAAGAGAAAAATAGATTAATCTTTTAAAGTTTATTACCAAATTTTTAGATGTGCTTTGGACTTAAGAGTGAAAGCCAAATGGTACAATGCCAGTCATTCACAATGGGCACTTCACATGGCCACTGTATCTATATCACCCATCAGTCAATATCTAGCATCCAACTACATACAAAATAAAGGCTACTCGTTGCCTTCTGTAACCAAAGAGAGTACTCACTAACAAATGCGGTTGATTTATAAAGCTAGAATAACCTTATTTATTAATCTGAGCAAGTCATTAATCACAGCAGTACTGAATGTGGTAAAGCAATCTAGATTATTGTGCCAAGGTGGCTCTTTAAATTCTTTTAACACATGCATTAGTTCTTCCTTGTACATCTAGTATCACTTAGGTTTGACTAGTGTAATACTGCCATTCAGGGTGGTTCTTAAATATTGAATATTCTCAGCCATCTGAGTATGAAGGTTAATGAACAAAAGCAATTATAATCTATAGTAGGAGGATTATAGAGCTTAAATCTACTTTCCCCACCCCCACTGCATTGAGAGGCCTTATTCAGTGACATGTAGCACCATACTTTACATAAAAAATTATATCTTTATGGAATAAATTGTTGATAAGAAAGAGACATGCTGGAAATATAACTTAACGTAAGTGTACAGATTTTCCAGAAAAAAGCAATTCCAATATTCTAGGTTTACCAACATCTATTTAACATTCCCCCCACACCTCCCTGCCTCATGGCAACCTAATATAAAACTATATCCAGGAGTAGGGAGCCTAGAATTCAAAGTAAATTATTAGTAATTGTAGGCTAAAACGTTGTCATATTTGTTACCTTATTCTGAGTTATGATTTTATGGCCTTCAGTATTCAGTATGCTATTCATTGGGTCCTCTGTTACAAACAACACTGGAGAAGAGACCTAATAAAAAGTCTCATGTTTTTCAAAGAGAACAATTTAGAATAATGCTACTTAAGAGTACCTAATATCAGAACAAACAAGCAATGAACAGCATATAATTCTGCACATTATGCAGAGACATTTAATATATATATTAGTAAGGTAGCAGATGCTTTGGTTCTGAAATTGACGTGTAAAATAGCAGTCTTTCTCTGCAGGGCTCTGCTCTAGCCAGCGCTCCTTCACATGTAATGAATAGTTAATTTCAGTCCTATGGTCCATGGGAGACTGACTGGGGGACTGGGAGGAGGAAAGCATCCAACTCTAAGAACAGCAGGATGTGCTAAGATGTGCTTTTTAATGGAGAAACATTTTAGAACTCTTGGGGGTAAATTCATAAAGAGGGTTGTGCATGTGTTTTGTATTTAAATTAAGGAATTATTAATATAGTTACAGAACCAGGAATCTGGCAGCTGTATTGCAAAAAGGAAAATCAAAATCTGGCGACTGAACAAAGCTCAGAAATATCTCGCACTTTTGATAAAATACATACTAAAACTATCCTGTGTCCAAATGGAACAATTTGAAATAGGCGTTCGAGAATGTATTTAACTAGTTGAAATTTGGGGTTGAATTTTAAAAACTTGTCTTTGCCCGTATGCAGGAAAAGAGAAGTGACTTTTATCCTTCTGCCTCATGGAGATTTTCTTGCCATTTGAGATTTTTCTGTTTACCCCAGTCAGTCATTGTTGAGCATCTGCTGTGTACCATGATGTTCTGGGAACTCAAAAATGAATAAAATCAATCTCTGCCTCAAGCAGTATATAGTCTGATAGAAAGAAAGACTTAAAAATGCTAAAACTAAAATGAAGATAGGATTTTATGTGTGAAGACTAGAGTTTTTAAGCTCAAGGACTGCTTTTTTATTGTGAAGTATAATATATATATATTGAACAGTACATAAAACATATGCCTACAGTTGAAAAGATAGTTATGGAATTACACTTTATGTATTCTTTGTGCTTGCTTCTTTCATTCAACACTTTGTGATTCATCTGTGTGGTTGCTTCTTGTAGCATTCTCATTGCTGTATAGTAATGTGTTTTATATCTCCACCATACTTTGTTTACCCATTCTGCTGTTGGTGGACATTTGGGTTGCTTCCAATTTTGGGGTATCATTAACAATGATGCTAAGAGCGTTCTTGATTATGTATCTTGGTATATGTGTGCACACACTTATTTAGTATGTATATACCTAGCAATGGAAATGTTGGGTCATAGAGTATATGTAATTTTAACTTTACTAGATAAGGATAATTATAATTTTTAAGTCATTTTCTTCAATGTAAAAAGACTTTCGAAGGACTTTTGACATTGGTGGTGTTTTAAAACTCAAATATTTTCTTATAGAATTTAGCTTTCTCATTAGAATGTAGTGAGGAGAGTTAGGTGTACCTAATATATAGTTCAGTTGTCCTTTCTCCCTGTCCTGGATCACAGAAATATGGTTGAAATGCAAAATCATGACTTAGTATTTTACTCTGGTAGTTGCAATAGTTTTTCACATATTAAGGAAGATAGGAAAGATCTTTGAAATTGGAAAGCATGCCACAGTTTTGTTTAATGCCATGAAGAAAAGGTGCTGGGGGAAGCTAGAATATATTAAGGATACAAAAAGTTTAGTGGTTTTAAAATGTTGAGCTTGCATTTTGAAGTGTAATTCTATTTTAATATCATTCCTAATGGAAGAAGAAAGATGACTGATTTGGTAGGGTAATCTTGTTTGAAAATTTGACAATTCTTTGGCATGAGGCCCAGATCTCTTTTCAGATTAGTTGAAATAGAAAAATGGTAGTCTCTTAGGTACTATTCATTGTAAGGGGATGGAGTGGGAACTCTTCATATAGTAGGAGACTAGATAATAGGAGATAGTGGATATTTCACATAATCAATTCCCTTTTACCTTCCCAGAAAGGAGAAAGAATGTCATAAATAAAAGAACAATTAGCAGAGCATTACTTTAAAAGTACTGGGATTTTCCAACTTACTTTTGAACTCTCCTACTATATGAAGAGTGGGAACGCTTCATATAGTAGGAGACTAGATAATAGGAGATAGTGGATATTTCACATAATCAATTCCCTTTTACCTTCCCAGAAAGGAGAAAGAATGTCATAAATAAAAGAACAATTAGCAGAGCATTACTTTAAAAGTACTGGGATTTTCCAACTTACTTTTTTTGTCCTCCAAATCTATAAGAAATATGAAGTGCTCCCCCGCCAACCTGAGGCCCCGCTTTCACACAAGTGAGCTTTTGCCCTTCTGCTACACGGGTATGGAAGCTTTTTTAAAAACTATGTTTTAAAATACCTTTTCCTCACAGATCTCTTTGAGAATTGAATTTACAGGATACTTGGAGTTTGCTTTTGCCACCCAGCACAGCAAAACATGTCTGAGCATGAAAATTTGGGGTGTTTAGGCCCAAAGCTGTGTTGATTGAGTGAGTGGGAAATTTTCTGTTCAGTTCAATTCAGTGAACATTTAATGTCTGCCAGTCATATGCCTGGTCCTGGTAGGTACTGGAGACACAAAAGATGAATAAAACAGCTTGCAGTCCACTGGGACAGACAGGCATATAAACAATTCACCATAGTATTGTGTGCTAAGAGGCTGTAATAACAATCTGCATAAAGTACTTTGGTGCATAAAAGAGAGTGCAAATACTTTATGTGTGTGTGTGATGGTGGTGAGGTTCTAGGTAGTATAGTAGTCTTTCACTATGTAGACGAATGGATTTGAAATAGGTCATACAGGTGAAATTGTTTTTTTATCACTAAAATACATATAACATTCTCTCCACCAAAGTTTAGTAATTAGGCAGACTCATTTTGGACTCTTCCTGGATGTAAAGATAGCTTCATGGGTAGACTCTGGTCATCTTATCTTTAATCATTCAGAGTTACTTATTAAATGCTTAAATGCAAATCATCTGTGTTCAGGAGTTTATTATGGAAAGTTGAATAAACTTAGTCCTTTATAGGGTGATGATTTTCAACCCTCTCCCTACATGTTTCACACATTTGTTTAAAAAAATTATGTACAGTTGAATATTATTATTAGAGAGAAATAAAATAATAGCAGACATAACCTTAAAAATTATCTAATCGACCTCCCACATTTTATATGTAGGAAACTAAGGGCTTAATTGGTTAAATGACCTGTCCAAGGCTACACAGCCCATCCATTAGGACAGGGCTGGATGAAGAGATGGGGATGTATAAAGATCAGGTTCTCTGACTGCCCAGGCCCAGGCTTTTTCATGTGATTAAGACTCAGTTGTTCCTATATGCCCAGAGTTTAAGTATGTTACATATCATGCTTCTCATGTTTGCTACAATCATGGTTTAGAAAAATTTATCTGATTAAGCTAGAGGCAACATGGTATAGCAGAGTCAGATGAACTGCCACTTAGCACATTAACATCATAGCTTCCTTCTCCAACTTTCCTTCTCTCTATCATAATGCGGGAAATAATCTATATTTTATTGAGTGATGAAACTGTTAAATATAAAAGCTCCTAGTGGTGTTTGGCTTTTAATTGTCACCAATATCTTTTCTTTTTATATATGTGAGTATGTGGATCAAATGAGATGATAGAATAGAAATCACTCTGAAAGTACCACATTCTATACAAACCAACATACATAGCTATTAAATTAGTTTCCTTCTCTTCACTTTTTCCTTCTCTCCTCTATAACTAGTTTGTTGAATGGCAGTTTTACTTCATTAAAGTGGTTAGAGAACTTAATAATTATTTTACTAAATCCCATGATTCTCTAGTAATTGAGATAGTGTATGTTCTCTTGGGGAAGGAAAGATGATAGAGGTGTTGGTAGCATTCCGATAGTGTTCAAGGAGTTAGCAACCTCAGACAGATATACTAACCCTGATCTAATGTACTTAAAGGCAATAAAATAAACACATTGAACCAAGATGTATATGGGGGGTATGGTGAAATTTATTAGTCATGTGGAAGTCAAAAGTAAGCATATTTTAAGAACAAAGAGAAGGAAGGATAAGGCCATACTTGGCAGTAGAAGTTGTGTAAGACTGTTTGACTAGAAATACTGAAGTAATCTGAGAAAATCACAGTGACAATAGGAATAGAGAGTAATAGGTGTTTGTATACAGGATATTTTGATAATCTCTACTTGAAATTCCACCTACAAGAAGGATATATGTTGGGAAACTTCATAAAGTGATAACACTGTCACCCGGACAGTTCTTGTAACCAGAACATCATCCTTTCCTCTTTGAATGTCTGCCCATCCTGTAAGATTTCTTTTTGGCAATTAAATATAAGAATGTTGATTACTGGTAAGTGTTTTGTATAATGCAAGGTTCATCCTAAAAATACAGTAGAGCAGTGATTTACAAAATAGCACCTACACCCATAGGACATGCCCACTTATTTTCAGTGACATTGGTTTCTCATTCTGGTTTACCCAAGCTGAGTTTTATAAGAAAGAACGATTTTTGTTTGAGTTCTCAGCCCAATGTTTAACTTGAACAGATCACACATTTGACTTTTCTTTGATGTTTAATATTACTAAAAGGTGTGTAATAAAGCATTCTTTATTAGGATTAGCCAACTTTTAAATTAATTATTATTTTAAAATTCATTTTCTTGAATTTCCAGAGTTTTAATACTTTGGGTGTTTTAATAACCGAGATTTGAATAAGGCCACATATACTATCATCTCATAACTCTGGTTAAATTATGCCAGTCTGTGAAGTGTTTAGTAGTTTGGCTTGTAGTAGTAGTGTGTACTGGGGTTTTGTTGTCATAGTTCCAAGAGTCACGTTCCCAGCATAGCAGGGATGGATGGTGATGCTGACTGTGCAAAGCTTTGTGGAGAACCTACTCCATCCCTTTCATATTTTTACTCTCTCTGCTTGTAAGGGCTGTTTTAGTACAAGAACCAGGTGTGAAGCAGATCGGAGGGCAGTCTAAGTGAAGCACCTGTGCCCTGATTGTCCAGGTGTGCGATTCAGGCAGTAACTAAGAAGGAAGGTTGACTGGAAGTTTGAATAATCAGTCATCTCACTGCCAGCTTAACCAGAAAGGCACATAGATGAACTGGAGTCCTGAACAGTTTGGACCAACTCTGCTAAATACTTCAATGCAATAAAAGAACAACTTCCTTTTTATAACATATGTTCCAAATTGATATACCCTTACTGCTACCCAGCAGACTCATGTCTTCTGACATCCTCAGCCCCCTTTTCTCTCCCTCCTTTCTTTCTGCCCCTCTCCTTGGATTATCTTTTCCTACTCACTTTTCTCCTCCATCAGTCTGATAGTAGCAGGGAAAGGTGGGAGAAAGAATGAAGATTTATTCAAATTGTTCTTTGCTTCACATATGAAAGTGGGTATTGCTGAAGCCAGTGAAAATGGATGGCTATAGATGGTTTGATTTTTGACTCATCGGCCTTCCTGTTCTGCTGGGAAGAGGAAGGGTTGAAACATAATAAGAATGCATCCCAGAGACTCATATATTCTTGCTTTAAATGATTCTCATTTGTACAATTTATTAAAAAAATAAATAATTGTTATACCAAATAAATGCTGCTAAAAAGTATGCACTTTACTGAAATACCACCTTAACACATTTTCCCTAAAGTGGGTTAATAAAGTCCTCTGATGGTTATTGGCCACTGTTGGAGATTTTATTACTTCCTGGTGTTCCAGTAACCATGGTTATATTTCTCTGAACTATTAATGCTTGACTTGAATAATCAGTTGGTTATTATTATTGTTACTAAATATTTACAGGACACCAAAGTAGTGAATAGTATACAAAACATATACAACACTTACCCCGTGAACTAAGTAAGCAGAATGATTCATGAAGATGAAGCTTGGGGCAGGAATAAGTCTGGGCTTAAGGGAGAAATAAATGAGAGCAGGGAGGAGGAACCCCAGGAACATTTGCCATTGGTCATTTTGGGAACACTTACGTAGTCCAGTGTATTTCTTAGGGCTATCCGTAATTTTAGTTCATTCAAATGAGGTTTATTTATTTAAGGATAATGTGGTTCCAAGAAGTCTGTTTCCAGGGACTATAGTTTGAAGCTCCTGTTACCTTAAAAGTATGTCCTGACTCCTGAAGATGCACTGTCTGGCTAGTATGGTTGTTTGTCATTGTGATCAATAAAGACTGCTTTGATTTTGGAGTGATTTATCCTGAGTGTTAACTGCTTACAACTGCACAGAAGAGGCAGGGTTCATGTTTTGGCTCCTGTTCAGCTGGGGGAACTTGAGCTCCCTTAGTCCTTTCAGAAAGCCTGACTAGGAATCTGGTATCATGGCAGGAATGTTTTAGTTAGATTCAGGAAGTGAGGATACAAATGTCAGAGTAATTAAGATTGACAGACTAACTAGATTATTGCTTTTATTTTTAAAAAATCCAAACTGCTCTTTAAATTATTATGGCTCTATTAAATACGTTATTTAAAGTTTGTTATTCGTATTTCAAGAGACTTGTAGGAAGTAATAAAACCTTCTATAAGTTGTTTTTATTTTCTTTTGATTTCTTCAGTGTCCTTAATTTCTAAATTTTACAGTTTTTCAAAAGCAAAATTTTACAATGCAATAAAATCCCCGCACCCTCCTATGAAAGGAAATATGGTTTTTACGCTTTACCTTGGTAACTTTTGTACCCTCTGGATGTTTGCAGACATTTTCTTTTGAAATCTGAACTTGACTAGAAAGCATCATTACTTAAATGATTATTTTCATGTAGAATTAAGTATTTCTCACTGAGTAAGGATATAGTAAATTTAAAGTGAGTTAATTTACATTAAAATAGTTTAATGCTGAGCAAAGTCAGCACTTTATAAGCATACTTTTGATATTTTGTAGCTCATTCTTCTCAAAATGATGCATTTGGGCTAGTCCTCTCTCTTGGGAATACTGTATTTAGGTGTGGGTGTTGAGCCTACGGCCACTTTAGTGTTTCGTATTTAGAACAAACCTATCGTTTCTACTATTACTGATCATGGAGATAATTTAAAAGTTTAAATACCTTTACCTTGACTATTTTAATACTATATTTTTTACCCAAGTGTGATAACTAACCTGTGGCAGTTACTCTAGGAATTTAAAAAAATCCTGATATTTAATTTTGAGGGTGTTTTATGAATAACTTGTAGCTTTTGAAAAATTAGATGCATAAAATACTTTAAAATCCAAGACACTTTAATCAGAGTACTGAGTTAACTTTGGTCTGCCTGCAAGGGAGATGAGAGTATGTATTCAGAATTTTGTGGCAACAGCTTAAGTGTGATTCTCCTTATTTTCATTCCCAGCATACCCAAACTTCTTGTTTTTGTGGAGGGAAAATACTTTATCCCAGGATGGCAGTGGAGAGATGGGAAAGCATCTTTCCTTTTAAATGGAAGAAGATAGATTTCTCAGTGTAACATCGGACTTCATTAACTAAAACTTCCTTTACATTGTAGGCCCTGAATGGGTGACATACTTTCTGCAGTAATTTTTAGAAATGGCTGTTCTCTAGTTTCAAAAGAGATGACTGTAACCTTTTAAGTTTGGAATTTTACAGAGATTGAAAAAAAACTTAGCACCTAATGAATTATGTGTAGTTGTCAGGATGTGGTATCTGTTAAAATGTAAACTTCCTCCTCACTCCCTTTAAAATTAAAAAAAAAAAGTATAATAGATACAAAGGAATATTTGTAATATGTATATGAGTTATAAAGCAAAACAGTACACTTCTGTACCCACTATTTGCCTTAAAAGTGTAGCATTACCCGTCCATACCTTAGGAGCCCTTTGTGTGCCCTTTCCGAACACCTTTACTTTACTACCTGCTTCCCACCCCCTGCAGAAGTTACCAACACCCTGAGTTTTTTAGTAATCATTTCCTTACCTTTAATTTTTTATTCTATTTAATATTCTGCCTACTTTATATATTGTAACTTGCTTTTTTCCAGTTTTTCCCCTTTAAAGAGTAATGTATTTTGAGATTTATCAAAACAGATGTGGTCGCATTTTCACAGAAATAGTACAAACAGTACTAAAATAACTATGGAACCACAAAGAGCTCCAAATAGCCAAAGTAATCTTGAGAAAGGAAAACAAAGCTGGAGGCATCATGCTCTCTGTTTTCAAACTATATTACAGAGCTGTAGTAATCAAAACAGTATGGTATTAGTGTAAAAACACATATAGAACAATGGAACAGAATAGAAAGCCCAGAAACAAACCCATGTATTGATTTATGACAGAAGATCCAGAATATGCAATAGGGAAGGTATAATCTCTTCAATAAATGGTATTGAGAAAACTGGACAGCCATATGAAAAAGAATGAAACTGGACTATTATCTTACACCACACATGAAAATTAACTAAAAATGAATCAAAGACTTGAAGATAAGACCTGAAACCATTAAATACCTAGAAGAAAACGTAAGCAATAAGCTCCTTGGCATTGGTCTTGGTGATAATTTTTCGGGTCTGACCACAAAAGAAAGGCAAAAATAAACAAGTGCCACTACATCAAACTGAAAAGCTTCTGTACAGCAAAGGAAATGAACAAAATGAAAAGGCAGCCTACTAAATGGGAGAAAATACTTGCAAATCATATATCTGATAAGGGGTTAATATTTAAGTTATATGAAGAACTCATACACCCCAGTAGCAGCAAACAAAACAATCTGATTTAAAAAATGGGCAGATGATCAGAATAGACATGTTTCCTAAAGAAGACATACAGATAGCCAACAGGTACATGAAAAGATGTTCAGCATCACTTATAACCAGGGAAATGCAAATCAAAACCACAATGAGATATCACTTCACTCCTTTTAGAATGGCTGTTAAAAAAAGGCAAGAAATAACAAGTGTTGTTAAAGATATAGAGAAGAGGGAACCCCCGTTCACTATTGGTAGAAATATAAATTGGTCTAGCCACTGTGGAAAAGAGTATGGATGTGTTCCTCAAAAAATTAAAACTAGAACTTCCACATGGTCCAGTAATTCCACTTCTGTATATTGATCCAAAGAAAATGAAAGCACTAACTTGAAAAAATATATATATCCCCATGTTCATTGCAACATTATTTACAATAGCCAAGATATGAAAACAGCCTAAGCGTCCATCAATGGATGAATGGATAAAGAAAATGTGTGTGCGCGCACACACATACATTGGAATATTATTCAGCCATGAAAAATGAAGTCTCACCATTCATGACAACATAGATGGACTTTGAAGTCATCATGCTAAATGAAATAAGTCAAAGATAAATACTGTGTAATCTCACTTATATGTGGAATCTAAAAAACAAACAAAACCCAAGCTCATAGATACAGAGAACAGAGTGGTGGTTTTCAGAGGTTAGGGATAGATGGGTGAAATGGGTGAAGGGTGGTAAAAGGTACAAATTCCCACTTATATAATAAATGGGTAATGGGGATAAAATGTACAGCATGGTGACTATGGTTAAAAATACTGTATAGTATATTTGAGAGCTGCCAGGAGAGTGGATCTTCACAAGAAAAAAATTTTGAAACTGTATGGTGACGGACATTAACTAGACTTATTATGGTGATCATTTCACAATGTATTCAAATATCAATTCATATACACCTGAAACTAATATAATGTTATATGTCAATTATACCTCAATTTAAAAAAAAAAATGTGATTGTAGTCCATTTATTTTCACAGCTGTATAGTATTCTGCTGTACGAGTATGTCACAACTTATTCAGTCTGATGTTGATTGATATTTGGGTTGCAAGTTTTATATTACGAAACTACTTTAAATGTTATTTTTTATGTCTTCTGGTACATATGTGCAGGTATTTCTTTAGGGTCCTCCTACCCTTCCTCTTGGTGTGGAAATTTCTTTTAATCTTTAACTTGAAATATTAGGAATTTACGTTAAGATGTCCCAAAAGATCTTTGGGACTTAGTTATTTGAATGACTCTTGCTAAAGTCTAAGTAACCACATCAGGTTCTTTTTTTTATATATAACTTTTTTATTTTGAAATAATTTTAGATTTACAGAAAAGTTGCAAAGATAGTACAGAGAGTTTCCATATGACCTTTACTCAGCCTCCCCCACTGTTGATGTCTTACATAACCATGGTGCTTTTATCAGAACTAAGAAATTTTCATTGGTACACTACTATTAACTAAACTACAGACTTTATTCAGATTTCCCCAAGGTTTCTACTAATGTCCTTTTCTTCTTTGAGCACCCAGTCTAGAATACCATATTACATTTAGTCATCATGTTCCCTATTCTCCTTGAATCTGTGAAAGTTTATAGGGTCTTTATTGGTATTTCTTTATCTTTCATGACCTTCACACTGTTGAAGAATACTGGGCAGGTATTTTTGTAGATGTCCTTCAATTTGAGTACTTCGATGATTTTCTCATGATTAGATTGAGACTGTGCATTTTTTGCACGAATATTACAGAAATAATAATTTGCACTTCTTTCATCATTTTAGGGGGACACATGATATCAACATGACTTATTTTTGGTTATGCTAACCTTGATCACTTGCTTAAGGTGACATCTGACAGGTAGCTCTACTATAAAGCTACTGTTGTTTTGATTTTCATTAGAAGGGAGTTGTTAAAGTCCAGCCCATACTCAAGGGGAGGAAAATTAAGTTCCACTTACTGGAGGGAGGAGTTTCAAATTATTTGTAGATGTGTGCTAAACTTACTAGTTGCATATCTAGAGAGAAGATACTTTGAGGCTGTGTAAATGTTCTATTTATCTTTAAAGCTTCACCTACTGATTTTATCATTTGTCATGTCTCTTGCCTGCAGCAAATATTACTGTGGCTGTTATAATGATTTTTACCCTTATCTCCTCTACATTTATTAATTGGCATCTTCTGTGAGGCAGACATGTCCATTTGTTCTTTATTTATTCAAGAATTTATATAAGTATGGACTCAGATATATATTTTATTCTTTGATTTATAATCTAATACTGATGTTATACATTTTGTTGTTCAAATATTTATTTTGCCTGCCGAGGACTTTTACAGGATGGGACAGTTCCCTCAATTTTTTTAAAGGACTTCCTTTCTGGCACTGTCAATATTTTCTTCATCCCCAGCCATAGAATCAGCCATTTTCCAAGAAGCTTGGCTTCTTTATTAGAGAAAGGTATTTAGGAACCAAGATCTGGGTGTTTCTTGTTTTTTTACGCAGGTGTTTCCCTTGAAAAAAATGTAGAGCCTTCTTTGGTTTACATTTGTTTATCTTGAAAGTCTTTTTTTTTTTTCCTGAGAGAAAAGTGAGATTCCTGTGATGGCAGAAAAGTTAAATTTTGTGTTAATATTAGCAGTAGTAATTAAAGTAATCAGACATGTTACTACATCACATATTTCTAGTAATGAGAAGTAATTTCATATTTTACCTTTTCTAATTCATGATACTTTGGTGAAAAACTTGAAAAGTGTTATATTCGTTTTCTCTCATTATTATTTTCTGCCTGGGATGTAATTGAGAATAGTGAAGCAAGGATAAAAGAAGGGTAGTTGAAGCTGCTAAGCTAAATCCACCAACATCCCAGACTCAAGCTTAAGCACTTAATTCATAGATGAAAACCTCAGGCCTATGCCTAGCCCTCTTTTACTCTTATTTATATGCAGCGTTAACAGTGATGGTCATCTAATATCCAGATGCCGAGATGTAAACTAGCAGTTTAGAAGAACTAGAGAGAATGCAACTGCTAAGCAAAATGTCAGCCTGAGAAGGGTACCTGAGTGCTACAAGGAGATAGGGAGAAAAAGAGCAGACTGGGCACTTGGCCAGCAGGACAGTGCAGTGCTCTTTAGCTAAAGGGCCGATAACCTGGCTGAGGGAAGCTGTGAGGGCATTACTGGGAGGGCATAGTACAGTAAATGTTCATAATGATAATAACCTTGAGCCATCAAGCAAGTATTAAATTAGATTTTTTTGATACTGTTTAGGAAGCTAGGGAAGTGTTAATACATTTTCGAAAGGTTTTCATCAACCTAGTAAAATGAATATTCAGGAATAAACCTTCCCTCAGTTTTTTTTAGGCAGAATCTTTTGTTCTTTAGAATTATCAAGAAGACAAAGTTTTTGGACATAAGTACTACTGTTTTAGTAAGGTCATGATTAATGAAAATCAGATCCTCATTTAATCTGATTATGCTAGTTTAGTCTTTCCTTAAGGTATCAACCTTTCATTTCTGATTTTCTTTAAAAATTATATCATTAGTACGGATGTCATTGTAATACTGGGAGAATTCAGTTTCACAGTAAGATCTAATGTATCAGAGGCCTTCTCGAAAAGAATATGTAAATATTATTTTCATATATTTATTTAGGAAAATAAACTTTGAGGAAGAATCATCCAAGAGAATGAAGTGGGATTCCTTAGCTTTTTAGAAAATATTTTAAGGCTAGTATTTCTCTAGGTTTTTTTCACTTGTTTAACAAAATGAAGATATTTGATATGTAAAATTGTTTTTGTAAACTTAGACTTGTGGGCTGTACTTAAATAAGTTTCTTATTCTCAAGAATGGATAATATAGAGCAGAATGTGACGCCCTGGGCCACAGACCTGTTCCCTTCCGTTACCTGTAAGAAACTGGGACACACAGCAGGACGTGAGCGGTGGCGAAGCTTCATCTGTATTTGCAGCCGCTCCCCAGCGCTAGCATCACCACCTCAGCTCCACCTCAGATCGTCAGGCATTAGATTCGCATAGGAACACTGGTCCCTGGTACTAAAAAGGTTGGGGACTGCTGATATAGAGTTTCTTCAGCTTGGATAAGTATGGTTGCTTCCACATATGTGGATACTTTGATAGGTATTTCAATTGCCTCTAAATGTCTTACAAATAAGCCGAATATACGTATTAAATACAGTTAAATTAATTCTTTTAAAAAGTCCTGGAAAGTCTGTTACAAACCAAAGGAAAAAAATAATTTGAGGCAAAAGTCTTAAGTTTTCATTTGTATTTTGACAGTAAATATATATATATATTTTTGGTTGCTTTTGACTTCTTTAGAATCTAAAAAATTTAGAGTTTTGAGGGTCAACGGAGAGATTATAAGGAAGCCCTTTACCTAAATAAACGAATAGATAACAGATCCTGAACTCTGAATATACTCTGGATAATTTCATGCATATTTGGGGGGGAGCATCTGGTGCTTTTTTTCAGATTCTCAAGGGATCTATGACATCTCCCCACCCCACCCACAAAAGAGGTGAGGGACCAGATATGAAAATGAAGCCAAAGACTCAAGGTCAAGCAGCTAATTAGTAGCAGAACTGGGATTAAAACTCAAAATCTGTGTCTGAGGATTGTCAATTCTCATTTCATTTTACTGACAATCCTCAGACACAGATTTTGATTCCAAAACATACATTAAACCACTACGTACATAATTGCTACTTAATTAGCACTCTTTCACATTTGAAGCAATTTGGGTTTACATTTCTTGTTTAAAATGAACAGTAAAAAATTTGGCACCAGAGTTATATTAAAAAAATTTTTAGTTCTAAAGTTTGATAACATTGGGTCATTATTATTAATAAACAGCTTTTTAAACAATTATTAGATAAGGAAAGAAAAATTGTGGTTGGAGCCCTGGACCAATACCTGTGTTTTTCTGACTCTTTAAGGTCACTATCACCACCCTACAAAAATGCTCTCCTAGACTAAAATGGAGTATATCTGTTCATTTATATCATAAATACTTTGCTTTCAGGAGAAATAAATACAATCAAAATGTTATTTAAAGCAGTGTATATTTAGGCAGAATCTTTTGTTCTTTAGAATTATCAAGAAGACAAAGTTTTTGGACATAAGTACTGGCACTTTTCTGAGATTTTGAAAAAGTCACACTTAAACAGAGTTATTATCAAGTAATAAGAGTTTCTCACTGACTACATATGCTTCCTGGGTAGGGCACACGATCGTTTGTTTTCAGACTTTGCTATCTTTTTAAAAAAAAAATTTAATTAAGTTTATTTAGGGTGACATTGGTTAATACAATTATATAATTTTCAGGTGTACATTAACAGACTTTGCTATCTTGCAGTTTCTCACACTAGAACAATGTGGTAGAGTACTCAGATTTCATTTAACCTCTCTACTGAATAAAAATTTTTACTTTTTTATTCATCCATTCATTTATTCACTCAATAAATATTGAACATATATCATATGCCATATATTTATTCTAGGTGCTTCTAAGTGTCACTAGGACCTTCACAGTCCTTCCTTTGTAGGACACTGGGACATCTTTCTCTTTGTATTATGGAATAAATTCTAATGCAGGATTTGCATGGTAAACTCTCAAAGATACATTTGAGCTTTGCCACTCATATGTTTTGAAGATTTGGAGGTAAAATATTGCAAAACTTTTCTTGACCATTATGGGTAAAAGGTGTGTGATATTCTGGTGAATCAAACATTAATAGATATTTCTAGTTGAGAGAACGCAGGATGAACTTTCAACTGTAATTGTGGTTCAAATAACAGCGTTATTTTCTTTTAGATTGCATTATACGAAGATTGACTTTCAACAACGGGCTTACTTTTCCCAATAAATAATTGGTTCTTTAACTGTAGATGGTGGATACTGATGATGAGGCGTCTCTGGCCTTTAAGGCACTCATGTCCAAATGGGCTTAAACTCCTGAAGAAAGGTCACAAAAGACTTTCAGTTGGCTCATACTGATTTATGATTTCTAAATTCTCAGTTGAGCCTTTGGTTCTGTTTAGCGACCCTACTGCTCATCTTGAAATATGTTTTCTTTTTCTTTTTTTTTTAATAGCTGTTCTTGACCTTGTACCTTTTAGTACCATTTTTCTTTAAAGTTCTAGTAAATAAAGTTCAACAGGAGTCCCTTTATTGTATGAGTTCTTAGATCTGTTACCATTCTGATGTGCATTCTGAATCCCCAAAAGGATGGTGCTGGATGCAACTTAATCCAGACTTGTATGACCTTAGGAGCCCCCGCCCTTTAGTGAATACTTGTTAGCATATAGAACAGAATTTGGGCATTTGATGTCTGTACTGTTCCTCTCATTTATTTCTGAATCCAACTCTGATCTGTCTTCTTTGCTATCAGTTGCCCGATAGTCTAACCACACCTCTCAAAACTGGAACTCTTGTGTTATTCGTGGCTGCCTCCCTGGAGACTTGTACATTGCCTGTTACCAAGTTTGAGGATTAGGGAAGTGGTTGTCGAGTGGTATAGCTACTCATGTTTATAATAATGGATAATGTAATGGAAAGAATACAGCCTTTTATGTGGTGAAGGCAGACAAGATGACCTGATCCATTTGTTTCATTTCATTTTTAATGGGCTTTCCTTTATGTTTTTAGGTTATTCTATATTTTACACATTTTGCATAGAAAAACTTCACCTATGGTTTTATGCAATCTGAGATTTGTTAGATTCAGTTGAGAACACATCAAAAAGATAAGCCTTAGGAATCTGTTTTAGGCAAATGGTTAAAAATTATGTAGATAAAATTTGTTTTTACTTCTTTTTTTATATTGAATTTCAGAGCTTTAAAAAATTGTCCCCACATGCCAGTGTCATATATGTGATTGTAGCTGTAGCAGTATTTATCCTTTTTCTCTCCCCATCCCTGAGCCACATAGCTTCCAAATCCTTTGAAATGACCATTGTTTCAACTTTGTAGCAGCCAGGGCAGGTAAAAAGTCTTGAGTTAAGTGAGTGTGGCAACTGCCATCCTTCATCTTATCTTGGGTAGCTCTCCATTACTGCTGCCTACCTTTATAATTTTTTAGAAATCATCTAATATAATGTATTTCCTTATTTAATACTCGAGAGAAGAAAACAAGAAATAGATACTCAGTAACTTGCCCTTCGGGCTAATGTTAGATAATGGCTGGAATGACAACCAGGGGCCGAGTCTCTCTCTTCCTTGTCTTACCTTGAGTGCTGTAAATCATCTTTTTCTTTGGAGTGTGGCTGAGCCATAAAGAGGGATGAGTGAGCATCCATTGGTTAAGGAGAGCCTGGGAGTATGGTGCTGTTGCCAGTGTAGTCTGGGCCAGTCAGTAGGACGATGACCACATTGAAGGCTGTCGGTGTTTGCACTTGGTGTGTGGTTATTACCAGGCTTCCAGAACATGCCCTGGACATCTTTTCTGTGGCAAAGTCTTTACTCAGAAAGACTTTGAGCACTGTTTCAATTTTAGTGAAAGCACTTTTTTCTTTTAGCAATTTATGTTTATTGTAGAAATTTTAGAAAAATACACTCACCACACCAAGCAAAACAAGGAAAATTAAAAATCATCTAATCACAGTACTCCAAGATGTGGGTGGGAATGTCTTATAAGTTTCATCCATATTTTGAACGGATAACTTCTTTGCTTCTCTTTTATCACTATGTACTTAGGAAAAAATCTGTCATGTATTCAAAGTATACATTCTTACCTCACTGTTCTTTTAAAAAGATACACACAGAGCATGGATGTTTTTCTTCTCAGCTGGATATCACAGCCAGGGAAATAGCAATACCTACAGCCCTGGCAGGGCTAGTGTTCTTGTCATTCTTTGAGGAGAACAGGAGTTCTGACTTCACTCTGCCTGTCAGGGCATAAATTACTAAAAACGAAAAGCTATGGGCATTTTTTCTTCCACAACAAGAACTGGTAAGTTTCCTTAGTGTTGCATCCAAGTTTCAGTTAGTCTCCAGTTCAGTGAGGAGATGGACTTGAGATATAAAAACAATTTTACATACATTGTCGTGGAAGGCAAACATTAGGGATAAAAAAGGTGTTTTTTTATTTCAGTAGAGAGAGATCATCAAAACTAGGAGTGAAAAAATTATTGAAACGAGAAGATATTTTAAGACAAAATTAAAGCTTCTAAGACCTTTTTTGGGGAATCAAATCTTTTCTGTTTGAAATCAAATCTCATTTTAAGAATGTGCTATGTAAATCAGGAATAAATGAATAAAAAATGATAGTAGTTACATTAATTTGGAAGTATGAATGTATTAGAATATAATTATAACAACAACAAACCCCTGTCCATTATTGTAATAGAAAAGCTGGTGTGCTCTTGGGAGCTTGGCATTTCCAACATCGTGCATACTCACACTAAGAGCCTAGAGTTTCAGTGTACTTGCTGGAAATACTGAGCTGCCAAGATCACGTGACATTTCTATTACAATAATGATGATAGCAGACCTTCCATAAAAGAAGTCCTTGTGGTGGTTTACATACATTGTCAAGTCTAATCCTTACAGCAGTCCTGCAAGATAAGTATTATTAATCCCT
Source organism: Pteropus alecto (assembly GCF_000325575.1). Taxonomy (NCBI): domain Eukaryota; kingdom Metazoa; phylum Chordata; class Mammalia; order Chiroptera; family Pteropodidae; genus Pteropus; species Pteropus alecto. The sequence goes on from NW_006431912.1 coordinate 2,760,999, forward strand.
TTTTAGAGATGCGAAAATCAAGGCTGAGTTACTTGTCTATAGTCATTTAACTGAGATGTGTTGGAATTAGAAGGAACACTGATATTGGTTTAAAAGATTCTAATTCTTTCTAAAATCCTACCTCATCTTGTGTTATTCCGCATATTCTGTTGCCTCTGACTTTCTCATATAGGGTACACTTTGCCTTAGGCAAAAAAATCTGTTACTAAAATTGTTGCCAATATATTTTTTCATTAATTGAATTGTTTTGAATACACAAAGAATCTTCAATTATGAGGAATCCTACGGGACTTGTAAAGCAACCTCTTTGTAAAGGTAAATACTCTCCGATTAGTTGTTTTTTAATTCTTATATTTTAATTTAGATTTTTAGTGAAGGTTTTACTTAAAATAGGATGGTATAGCTGTATTAACAATTATAGAAATACATATTTGTTACTATAAAGTTCTTTTTTTCCCATTTTTTTCTTAATGCTCAAACCAGTTTAATATACCATACCAGACTTCTTGGAATGGGAATCATTTAGGTTACATAATAAGCTAGAAATTGTATATCTTATTTATATCACAAGTTATATATTCTTTACTGTTCTGTTTACTGTTTAATTAAACATATTCTGACTAGAAAAGGCTCCTTTAGGCTGTAATTATAATCTATGTCAGTGGTCCATGGACCAACAGCAGCAGCAGCAGCAGCAGCAGCAGCATCACTTGGGATGGAGGTGTGGGGCCCAGCAGTCTGTTATAATAAGCCCTCCAGGTGATTCTGATGCATATTCCAGCTTGAGAAGCACCAATCTGTATGTTCCACATACCAAGAATGTAAGAGGATTTGTGTGTTCTTTCATCTAACAAATGCTTCTTGAGTGTTTTCCTCCAGGACAGTCCTCTGTGACAATGATGCCATAGACCTCTGCTGTCTCTGAGAGTGTCACAGACCTCTGCTTCCAGCCTAACTCATAAGAGAGGAGTGGACTCTTAGAAATAGTCTTTTGTTAAGTATAAAGTATCCTGGGCTTGGGGCCAAAGCATTTCATCACTTGTGACTTCTACAGTGCAGGGTGGTATTGCTCTAAGAGCCCTGTGAATTCCTTCATTTGACACAGTTACAAGGGCCTGGTCTATTCTAAGAGCTATGCTGGATCCTTGGGCTATGGAGATGAAAGACAGTGTCCCTGTCTCCAAGGTTCCTAAAACCTAGTAGTGTTTACTCAAGTGTCTGATTCTGTTCATTTGCCTCATCCTTTTAAATTATTTATGTATTGATGTGAAAAGATTTATTTCTGCAAGTTTATCATTGGGATTTTGGAAAACCCATGTTCCTACCAGTCCTTCAGAGGCCTGCTTAATACAGAGTGTTCCACCACTACCTTTCAGAGAGAAGTTCAGCTTCTTGACTTGTAAAGAGAGTAGTGTGATGCTTACTCTGTAGGATGGTTGTGAGAATTAAATTCGATAGAGCCTGGGAATGAGGTAAGGCATTAGGAATCTGTTAGGGCCAAAATGCCGGGCCTCGCATTGGAATTGAGGAGTCAGGCCGGAGCTCCAGGGTATGGGTGGAGGAATTTGACTGCTGAGGCTTGCATTCTCCTCTTCTAGGTCATGCACTCTTTTTCTCTTACCTCTTGGGTCTGGTAAACAGGATTAGTCTCCAGAGTTTCTCCTTCACCCCTACTCCTAAAGCAAATAGCCAAGCATTTCTGAAGGTTGTTTTGCTGTAAGCAACAGTAGGAAATAAACTGGTGAAAGGATTTTCTGTCCTCTTCTCTATTTAGGCCTAGCCCTGGGAAGTAAGACAAAGGTGTGTAGAGGTGTTAAGAGTTGGTGTTTGGGCACTGCAGAGCTATAAACTTAATATGCACTTCAGAATTTGGGGGCGCAGGTGAAAGGCCAAGTGAGGAAGAGGAGGGAGCACTGAACTATAGGAGCAGCATTAGGGGTTATGCAGACAGGGAGCCTGGCTGATCTTTAAGGAGCCTTTAAGAAGAGTTAAGGCTGGAGCTGCTTTGCTTGTAATAGAAAATGTTGGCATTAGAGAAAGTGGAAGAAAGTGGAATTTAAAAGACTGGGGCAAAGAATTTAAATTCTTAAGCACCTTGTGGCTTTATAGTTGTACAAGTAACTCAAAGTCAACCAAACTTGTTTCCCCACCCAGAATCTGAGGCTGGGCAATGATTATTTCCCTCATTTGTGGAAAATTATTTGATGGTAATGGTGGTGGTGGGGAACCCTTATGAACTTCAGAATTTGGGATGACATAGAGTGATATGATTAAAAAAACATCCAGCACATCCCCCTTAAACTAGTGTTCCTTCTAGATGCTCATTGCAGAAAGCTAAATTAGTGGTTAAGTGTCTTTTTCAGAAATAATTTTAATTAACTGTCTAATGCCATTCATATGTAATGGTCATTCTGATCATACGGTTCCTTGTATGAGTTGGTGCAAGAGTCTACATTAATGAGAAAACAAAACCAGGACCAAACAGAATGCTACTGGAAACTCTTGGGCCCATCCAAGACACACTCCGTTAATTTTTACGTTACTTATATGATGTGCTGTAGTGTACAGTCTGGTGTTTGCATTAATTTGCCATTGTCTTTTTCTCAGATATTAATGAGGTGTAGGAATGATTCCATTCCAAATAGGCATTTTTAAGGTGGACTTAAAAATAAAGCTTTTCCTTTAAAAAATAATTTTCTGAAAGATGGAAACCACTTCATTAGTGATTACCAGCAAAATCTCCTAATGTCTTTCTATAAGCTGTTTAAGCTTAGTATTAGAAATTAGGGCTAGAGGATTTAGTTAACTAGCTCACAGGATGCAGTCTCTTTAATTTAGGATTTCCCTTTGAGAAAATGATGTAGTTGAGAAGGAATATTGTATTTTAGGTAAGTTAGTTTTTGAGTTTATTGCTTCTATCTTGGGCCCTTAACGTGTCAGTTGCTGATCTAGAAATTAAGCACAATTTGAATTAAAATGTTTTGTTTTTTAAATTGATGATTGCAACCTGGCAAGTTGGATTTTGTGTGCTGTAGTTCTACAGCATTAGGAAAGGTAAAAGTTCGGTTTTGGGGGGCAATGATTAACTCATCTATTTTACCAGAGACACGTAATAAGGTATTAGTTACTATACATTTAGCCAGTGCAGTGGATTTAGTTAACCAATGAATACTTTGTTATGAGAGTGTTAAATGTTAACACTTTTGTGTTTTTTAGACTTGGCTTTAATAACATACAGAAAAACCTCCCACAACCCTTACCACCCTTTCAACCGTAACATTACATTGCCTTGGTTTCTGCCTTTAATTTCCCCAGGGGTTCTTTTTACTTAGGAAAGGGGTAAAAGATGTATTTGTGTAAGTACTACACCAGTGCTTCTGTTAAATTCTTTTTCAACGAAGAACATGTTACTGGAGTGCCTCATGCACACGGTGCATATTTTTCTGAAAAGAATGCTCACTGAAAGCAGTAGTTTCTAGTGTGTATTTTTATTTTATGTCTACCAGTTTATTTTAGCTTAGAAATTTTCTAATGCTTTGAGTTAGTAACCGCTTTTCTGTTAACTGAGCACATATACATATATGCACAAAATGGCCCATCTTTAGAAATTTTTTATGTATTTTAAGACAGTTGTCTTTCCAGTCTGATATTATGGGTCTCCTTGTCCCTTTAAAATGCAACTAAAATCTAACCTTAGGTATGGAAATTCAGCTTTCAAGGAAGGCTTATTTTAGAATAGCAGTGAACAATTAAATATTCGCTTTCTAGAAACCATAATTAATCCTCATTAATGTGAAATTAATTTAGATGATTTGATTATGTGCTCGTGTGAGAAATTTGCCCCTTCCGTATTTCTCTGCCGAGTCTTATTAACTACTGACCTACTGAAAGATCCAAGTACAAATAATGCCGTTTCAAAGATGAGTTGGCATAGGGAGTTATTTTTTCCCTTTCTTAACAGCACATTATAATAGCAGTTCTTCATCTTTCTGCTCTCATTCTTAATTATTGATGACCTCACAGTCCTTTTGCTTATGAGAATACCTATTGATACTGTGTTCGACTTAAAGCTGAGAAAAGTTAAAATTTATATTTATTAAATAATAATAAACTTAACATAGATAACAGAACTCTATTTCTTAAAAGCCATGGTCCCCAAAGCACAAAATGTTTTAGTGAAAACAGTGGCATTGTTTTATATTTTTGAAAATCTCTGTATTGTCTTTTTGGAAGAGAGCTGGATTTTCTTACCTGTCACTATGTTCAGTCTGTTGTGATGTCACATGTCATGTAGCCTCTAGAAAACTTAATGAGAGAGAGTTTAAAAGGTCAGTAACATCTAGGTATAATTATGAAAAAGGTTTTGATCTTGGGGAATCTGTCAAAGGGTCTCAGGGACCTGGCTGTGGGTGTCCCTGGACCACACATTGAGAACCATTACATTATAACACTTTAGAGATACATATGGTGATTCAAAAAAAAACCAAAACCTATTTTCAAGTTTCTCTGTATATGAAAGTAACTCACAAAATTAACTATTTGTGTGCTGGCAGAACTTAATAGGGAAATGGGGAAAGAGCTGGATTGAGCAAAGGTGTACAAACTAGCTGAAGTTTTTTGGTTTTTTCGTCAAACAGCAATGATCATTCTAGTGTTGCCCTACTCACTGCAAACATTCTCAGTGCTCAAGCTTATTTTCCAAGTCATCTCACGAGTGAGATTGCCCCTTCCTCCAGTATTCCAGTAGCATAGAAAAAGAAAGTGTTATGGATGAAGGGAATGTATCCAACACCCCTCTCCTGCTTCTCCAGCTGGAAGGGAAGGAAAGGGAAATAAAATTTAATGAGTACTTTTACTATGTGCCAGGTGCTTTACATATGTTATTTCATTTCAATTCCAGAACAACCCTGGAGCTATTTCTAGCCACATTTTGCACATAAGTAGAGCAAAACTCAGAGAGGTTCAATAACAAGTCCAGAGCACTCAGCATTTAAGTGACAGAACCTGATCCGAATCAAAGCCTATTACCAAGGCCTATACAACACTGTGCTTTGATTTCTGCTTTGTTTTTCTTCAGTTCCTGCAGATTGATAATGTGAATGCTAACGTTTTGTTGGGTTCTGTGATGGCATGATGATAAAACAGTTTGACTGCCTAGAGAGGTTTGCTCTTATGGGAGTAACTATCTTTGACAGATTATATTTTGTAAAGTCAAATAAATATATTTGTAAGAAAAGGTTTTTTGTAATTTCTTCAGTTTTAGTTCTTTGAAAACAAAACAGTTAATTTTCTATGTTTTACCACAGAGTGGAGGATTGCCTCTTTTTGTGTCCTCATTTCTGTCATATAGGAAGCTAACTATCTCAGAAGGAGATTTTGCCTTTGTGATCCTAAAACAGTTGGTCATCAGGGTTTGTCAGAACTCTAGAAAGGCAAAATCCATCCTCAGGAACATTATTTTTGTTTCGGTCACCCAATACCTAAGAGATAAGACTGGCTGGGGATGGGGAGGAGGGGGTTGGAAGAAAGATGTCTTATAGTCCTCTAGGGATTATTGAGGGAGGAATTATTCTCCTTGCTTCTCTTGTGGGTGCTCTAATGTGATTTAAGACCCACAGAGAGTGGGTTGGTGGAATTTCAGAGCTTTCTCAAATTGGAGATCCCAAAATATCCTGAAGTAAGGCTTAATGGAATTCCTACATATTGACTCGGTATTGCATAGCCTTAAAAAGTAATGTACCAGCTGTCCCTTACGTGTGTGTATGTAATTTTCCTGTATTTAAAGTAAAGCGTCTCGTCTCTAGCAACATCAACCTAAAAGTAACAGAATAAAAAATAATAATAATAATAATACAGATAGGTCTCTCTAAGTATTAAGTCACTGTTACAAAGTTAGTCACATTAGAGGTGCAGCTGACCTGAGGGCAAGGAATATAAGAGAGGCGTCTAGCAGTATAAGAGAGGAATCATCTTGATAACTGATTGTGGAGAAAAGGCTCACTTAAAAAGTACTGCCACCTGCAGTTGTCTGTTACAGGAAGTGCTGCCCCACATGGCCACACTGACTGGTCAGCTGGTTAATGTGGCAGAATAGAAATTACAACACATAGAAATATTTTCAACAAAAATAGTTGGAATTCTTTAAAGTGTTTGGGTACATGAAAGATCATCTAGAATTACTTGGAAAATGAACATTCATGAAACTCCTTGATCTTGGATGATATCAGATTAATATTTTTATTGTAGACTTATAGCGTATCTGGTATATAATAAGGAAAGACTGCCCTTATTAGTCTTCATTTTTGAAATTTTCTTGGGCATTTACTTTTTAATGACTTTTTCTTCCTGGGAAAATACAGTTAAAATTTTTTAAAATATGATTACATTTATTATGTATCTTTAATTGTGGTTTCCCAAAAACTTCCTGACTAAAAGATCTAAAGGAGGCTGGAATATCCATTCTGAAACTCTGAAAGAAAATCAAAATTGGTAATCTCTATGGAAGAAAACCAAAAGTTACCAGTATTACAGTTCTCAAAATTTCTTGTTGTGAAGCAATAATAATAACTTGTTTTTAAGGAAATACTTTTTAAATTGATTAATTTGGTAAAAATTATTACACCACTTTTCTCTTTCTACTGTGTTGCTGAATATGAATTATCATGACAAAATTATATTACTCTGAAAGATTCCTTGTAAGTTGAGTAGTGTTTCTTCCAACTCTACAGTCTGATTATCCTCCTTTGAAGATAATAAATGGGGTTCATATGTGCCACATGTGAACTCTAGGTGTCATCTGGCTGTCTTGTCGTGTCACATCTCTGCAGCTTCATGTGCAACACTCCTCCTAGAGTTCCCACTTGGTAAAGATACTTCTCTTTGTGAATGAAGGAGAACCTGAAGAAGCAGTGACCTGCTTGACAAATTTTATTCAAGTAGCATAGATGGTGGCAGACTAAGGGGGGGAGCAAAAGGTTGTTTTGTAGCTTCAAGTTTCTGTTAGGCACTTGAAATCCTGTTGTAAATCTGTGTCCTGGAGGTCCCCAAAGGGAAGGTGGAACTAAATGGATGTGCCACAAAAAAAATTCATGATAACCTTCTCATACACACATGTAGGGAATAGGTATGCGGAGGATTTGTTCCCTGGCCAAACAGGCCAGGACTGACTGGTGGCAGTGGTGGTGGGAGGCAGTTTTCAGTTGACTGTATATAGCTTGGGCTACCCAAAGGAGAATTGTTGCCTATATGGGGTAAATGTGTCATCTCTGGACCGTTATAAGCAGTGGCCAAATGGCCATCGGTCAGGGGGATTGTGGGGGTTTTCTTTGTGGTTCTAAGTTTAAGCTACAAGGCCTCTGAGGCCTCTTGCCACTTGGTGATTTTTTTTCCCCTTGGTGGGGAGAGATTGGGGAGGGAGCGCACATGCATGTAGCTACCTAGACTGGTATGTGTGAGATTTGGTGGGTTTTGCAGTTCTACCAGCAGACACTGCTCATACATGTTGCTATACTGAGGTATATGTTATGTATGCTACAGAAAGGAGTATTCATTTTTTAAAATTTTTCTGGTCAATGCCTCTGAAAAGGGACGCCCCTCAGAGTTGCACAGTTGGTTGAAGGAGGCTAGTGGCTGCCTGGAATAAAGGAGGAGGGAAGGGAAGAGTTTGTCAAGAAGAAAGCTGAGCTGGCCTACTCTATTTTGGAAAGTTTATTTTTTAAAGGAAGAAACCCACTGATGAAGAAAACCACTGATGTAGGAGATTTTTGTCCAGTTTACCACAGATTCAGAGTAGAACAATGATGGCTCATTAGTGCTGTGATCTAAGAATTTCCTGTAGATATGGTGGTGGTATACTGCAAGAAATGTTTTCATATGACTGTAAAATACTTCAGATGTCTGTTGAATACCATTTGTTTTTTACTTATAAGGTGCAGAGGAGTGGGAAGGAGGCAGTGGGGTTCGAGTGATTCGAACATTTTTACTTGAAAATAAAAGCTGTCATATTTTTTTCTTGCCTCTGTCAATTACTATACATTTCAAAGAATTGGAGTATTTCATAGCATCTGAATGCAGAAGCTAAACTCTTCTCTCTTTCTCTCATACAGGTTTCCACTTAAGTGGCACAGTAACAGAACCTGCAATACAATCGGAGCCAGAAACCGTTTGCAACGTGGCCATCAGCTTTGATCGTTGCAAGATTACCTCAGTGACCTGCAGCTGTGGAAACAAGGACATATTTTATTGTGCCCATGTTGTGGCACTGTCTTTATACCGCATCCGCAAGCCAGATCAGGTCAAACTGCATCTTCCCATTTCAGAGACTCTCTTTCAAATGAATAGAGACCAACTACAAAAGTTTGTACAGTATTTGATCACAGTGCACCACACAGAAGTTTTGCCAACTGCTCAAAAATTAGCAGATGAAATTCTATCCCAGAATTCAGAAATCAACCAAGTTCATGGTGAGTATAGACAGTCATTCTGTAGATTTCTTCTCTGGATTCTTTTTTGTTTATAAATTCAGTTCTTCATAAAAATGAATTAAATGTGAATTAGGTTATCAACTCTTAGGTTGTGTCGTGAGAGAATTTTAGGTTGTCATGAGAGAATTTTAAGTTTAGTTTTGCATCCAAAAACATTTCTTTTGAAGTATTTCATGCATTCTACTAGATATCGAGCCTTTCATGCTCAGAAAAATTTCTTATTTGTTAAAGCTTGACTCTTATACTTTTATATTTGGTAAAATTTCATCAAATACTAGACGTTAGTTATTAGAAAACACTTATTTAATTCACCCATGTCAGCTGTTGTCAGTAAACTGACTTGTGCATGCTCAGAATTTTTTTTTTTCATTTTCTTTTAAAATTTATTTTCCAAGGCTAGAACTTCGTGACAGGATACCTTAATTTAAGAAAGTAAATTATTCTTAGAAAAATATTACAAGTTTTTTAGAGAGAATTTAGAATATGGCTATCATGTATAAGAAATCCCCAAAAGTGTTTCTTTTAAATCTTTTATACATTGAACATATTTATTTGTAAACACATTTTATCAACCATTTATTTTGTACATTGCAAATATGTTGACTCACAAGAATGTATGTGCAACTTTTCAGATATACACCCACCACCTATATCATATATTACATTAGTACAAGATAAATAATGTTAATTATAGGTTACTGTGCTTTTAAAACATTTAGACATAGTTTTTTAAATATTTAAAAATATGTTGAAGAATGTAACAGTCTTGACTAAGCCAGTCAGTCACTCAGCCCTGTTGTTGTAGGTTTTCTTCAAAGTCATTACTTGATAGAGTAAACATAGGCATTTAAGGAAAGCAGTTGGAGATCATATCTTTTAAATTGTGAGATATAACATGCAGAAAAGTGCATAAAATGTGAATGTGCAGATTCAGAAGAAGAACCAACACCCACGTCAACAATAGAACATTCCTATCACTGTCCAGTAGAAATATAATGTAAGCCATTTGTATAATTTACAATATTCTTGTAGCCTCATTAAAAAATTAATTTTAATCTAGGTTTTATTTATCTCAACATAGTCAAAATATTGATTCAACATATTCATATGAGTATCACAATATTCATAAATATCAATTCAACAAAAATATTGGTATATTTTACCTTTTTTAAGTCTTTGAAATATTAAGTCTTTGAATCTGGTGTCTGTTTTACACTTAAAGCACATCTCAAATCACACTAGAGCCGCAAAGTGCTCAATAGCCATATGTGTGGGTATTGGTTTGAATAGTGCTGTGAGCATTCTTTTATAAGTCTCTTGGTGCCGTAGATATTTTTCACATGGTTTTTATGTCAGAGGAAAATCCACATAGCCATATTTCTTCTAGTGTTTCCCATATCAGACTTGGCTTTATTAAAGTAACTATCATAGGGTATGTAAAGCATTTTACTAGGTAGAGTCCACCAGTGTTAAATAACAGGATTATAAACAACTCTGTCATGGAAGTACCTCGGACCTACCAAAAGCACATGCACTCAAGAACTTTTTTAAGTAGATTTTCGGCTCTGTCATGTCTTATCTGTCTCAACCTTGTTGCCTTGTGAAAATTCAAGCCAGCTCACAATCTTTACAGAGATTTCTCAGGAGCCTGTTTGTGGCTTCTTACTAACTTGTTCATTGGTGGCAAAAGAATAGGATATACCATTTCTTCCAACTTCTATGTATTCTCTTTTTTTCCTTCTTTGTTTCTTAATTCATGTAACCTAGGAGCACCACTTTGTTTTCTAAGTTTTAGTTTAACTAGAGGTCCACATCAACATTCATTTTTGTTCAGCATTTGTCTTGATTTGAAGAATAGCAGCCCTCAAAGTTTCTTATCCAAAAGCTTTTAATAAAATCTATTTCTGTGTTGAAATGTGGGACTGAGGAAATAATGTAAAGTTGGATGCAGAATGTGTTTATATAATATTATATTTCTTTCACAGCTTCTAAAATTGGAGGAAAACTATATCTAAGAAAGTATCAAGGACAGAATTCAGGTTAGCTTTAGCCTCAATGTGATTTTCAGATAACTTTTGTATGAGGATAGCTTCACACGAGCAGTGAACTTGAGCAGTTTATCCCGCCAGCTTTCTCTCCACTTAATTTATTATCAGATTTGCTCCCAGCCTGGAAATGGGCCAATTACACGAACTGCCTTCCTGCCTTCCATTCTATTGTGACAATTGGTAAAGAAGAAGAAGATAGGAAGCAAGCCATGACTTTAAATGATGAAATGGGAAATCTGCTCCCTGGAGGGTCTCATTTTAGCTGTTAGATTGATGACTTAGTAGGGGGTGGAATTAAAAATGTTTTCGGTTATTTGACTACGTGGTCCCACCTGCTTCCAAACATCTGTACATACAGCATTTTTTAACCTGTTTTTAAAGCAGTACTTTTTTGTATGGTTTTGTGGGTATAGTTTTTCTTGAAGAAAGATATCTTGAATGTGAATATTGAGAAGGGTTAATTTTTCTCTTAAGGAAAAGCATCACTTTTTGCTAGATAAATAACAGGATAGGATTTAGATTTGATTCTCTTAGTAGACATCTTAAAGACATCTTAAACCTCATCTAATGAGATTTAGCTTATTCAAATTCTTTTTAGAAGAAGGTCGTAATTTATAAGTAAATGCACACTATGTTGGTTTTTCCTTTTCCTAGTGAACTTATTCTAATGCTTCTTAAAATTCTATTTTCGATTATTTTGAAATATTTTTTAAATAATTTTATATTTAGGAATTAAAAGCTTCTTCAAGTCTATTTTAGGCACATTGTTCCTCATAATTTCCTTGTAAGTTAGGCATTGCAAATTTGTAATTGCAATAGTGTCTAGATGAAGAAATTGAGAATGGATTCGTGACTTATCCAAGGTCACAGATTCAACAAAGGTAGTTGGAATATAGATTTAGTCATCATAACAATTCCTTGTCAGTAGACTTTATTTTACATTCCATTGTTTTTTATAAAATTTCCCACACAATTTTGATTAGAGTATAAAATTAACCATTGTATGCTAAATAGTGGCTGTAAGTTAATGTTAATGGCCCTCCAAAGAGATCGCCAGTTATAGTTCTGCATTTTTTAATCAAAATTGTTTACTCTTCATTTTATATTCTAATAAAACTTTCTGTCTTCCATGTTCTTTAAAAGAGGTTGGTGTTTTGCTAAGTCCTTATCTAGAAATTTACTGATTTTTAAGTGCTAACTCACTCTCTTAGTTAATTCAGCTCAGCCTTTTCTGGTTTTTATACTTCCTATTAAAGGAGATGTATTATAGATTGGTGAATTGTGGTATAGGGACAGAACATTGAACTTGAAATTTGGGGCCTAGAGTCCAGTATTGTCTCTATTACCTATGTGACCTTAGGTGAGACTCATTTTTTCTCATTTAAAATGCTCATTATCTTCTCTAACAGTGTCAGAAGAACTTTAATGATATAATGTATACGTGTATAATAATAGTAATAATAAAATAACTGAGTTCATCTCCTGTTGGGGTTTCTGTAAGTACACATTGTTAAGAAGAAAGAAGAAACCAATTTGGGGATGGACGATGTTAAAGTTGAAAGTCAGCTTGCTTTTCTCTGACTTTCTGTCACATATTTCCTGTTCTTCTACTTTCTCTCTTGTACTCTTCTTTAAGTGACCTTTTTATGGGCTAGCATATAACTGGGTAGACTACAACAAAGAGGGACAGACTGAGAGGAAGCTGTGACATTGGTCCTAACTTGGAACAGAGGGAAAGGGGGGTCATTTTAGTGGCTCTTTTACTGCCAGAGCCTAACCAATCCCAGAAGTAGGCTAGACTCATTCCTCACTTGACTGCCATGTGCCCAGAGATACCATCTCAGTCAGCTGGATGTAGAAGGGATGTATTCAAATGTCAGATGGGTTTGACACATGACGTCTAAGATCTCTTCTGCCTCTGATTCTGTGACTCTCTGATGGTGATATTTCTGCAGAAGACCCAGAAGGCACGTAGGATCCATACTGCAAAGGTGTACCTCCTATACTTCTGCCCAGGTGTGCACATGTGTGTTCTTTGATCAGACATTTCAGTTTGTTTGAGTATGGTTCTTATAAAACCAACACCATAAATTCCATTCATGCTTGCCTGCCCTGCTTAACTTAGCTTCCAAATGCCTCTGTGTCCCTCTGTGTCTTATATATCAGTCTATTCATGCTCCCCTAGATATTACCAAATAAGCAAACCTACTCAGCAATCCCATGTTCACTGTGTAGCTTGTGTTTACTTTATTGTAAACTCCATCAGAGCTGGAACTGTGATCTGTGTATCTCGGTAGCCTCCCTAAGGACAATGCGTAAAAAGTAACACAAACAATATGTTAAACAAAAGGTAATATTGTTATTTTTTCATTTCATTTTGTTCTTAGTAGGAACTTGGAGATTTTTATACACATACATGTTCCAAACCTAGCAGTGACAGTTGGAGTCGTTCGATGTCACATTTTTCTTCTTTTTGCTTCCCTGTAGATGGTCATGTTCATTGTAATTGGGCTTGCATTAGCAATCAGTTTTTGCAAATATTTTAAGGAGATAATTTGGTTATTAAAAGCATATCTTTTCTATTATAGAACATTCTGGCATTGACAGTTGATTAAACAAAGGTGTGCTCTACTGGTGGTCAATTTAATTAGCAAATACATTCTATAGGAGGGAATTAAAGTTGCTTTAAATGTTATCTCAGAGTACATAGTGTGAAACTTAAAAGAAAATTGAAAAAATAAGACTGTTGGAAAGATTTACAGCAGTATAGAAGTGAACACAAAAAGACAAGTCCTCATTGGCGCCCCACCCCCAGTGGCCTTCTCCTTTAGTCTCCGTAGCCCCTTTTTCTCTCAAGGCAACCACTGCTGGGTGTGGCTTATATTCCTTGAGGCAGTTTTCTTTTTGTAACTTTTAAAAAACAAGTTAGAAAACTTTTTCCTGCAGTTTGCTTTTTTCTCTTAATATATCATAAATATCTTTTTACATTAATACAAATAGGACAAGTAGATCTATTACTGTTTTAAATGTTTTATAGTATTCCACAGTATGGATATATTTAACCATTAAGCTACTGAATGATTTTGAAGTTGTTTCCATTTTTTTCCTACTATATGCAGCGCTACTGCGACCTCTTTGCGTGTGTGTGTGTATTTGTGCAAGTAATTTTGAATAATAGATTCTTAGTAGTAGAAATGCCAGAATAAGTGGTATATGCATTTTGAGTTTTGTAATTACCGCCAAATTTTCCTCCAAAAATTACCAGTTTTGCTCCTAAGTTTTAGCTAAAACTTGATGTTTTCATAATATGATTTAAATGTTTTTTTTTAATTGATGGAATATATGATCACACACAGGTGATACTATTTTTTTCCTTCATGGGAAAAAATATTTCACTTTACCAAAAAAGAAATAATCTTAGAACTTATGTCACTTAATTTGGAGGAATCACATTTTTCTAACTTGAGTTATTTGTTAGCGTAATGCAGAGACAGCCAAGTTATTTTTTAGCCCAGTACCCTTTATCTTTTTATTTTCACCTCCAAATCTTGCCTTCCTTCACACTCTAGTCAGCGTTGACACAGTCTCAGCTTTTATAATTTATAAAAGATTCTACCCGCTGTCAGCAGTTTCCTCACTATCTCTCTCTTAACTGACACTAAGTCTCTTCATGTTGGCTAGATGAGTTTATTATTCCCATCTTCC
>NW_006431912.1:2775279-2792560 GCF_000325575.1 Pteropus alecto
CTACACATGCACTTCTCACTGTAAGACTGTTCAGAGTCTTTAAGAACTTGGAAGTTAGATAGCCTGTTAGGATACTGGCCCCTTTGCTTTCCAACTCTGTTACTGGGGGCAAGTAACTCAATCTCTTCAGGCTTCAGTTTTCTTATTTGTAAAATGTGGGCAATAAAGAGTGCCTATTTCGTATGGTCAGGAGGGTTAGAGGAGTAAATATGAGTAGCTGTTACCAACCACCATCATTGTGATGTGGCAATTAGCATGCACCTTCATAGGCAATAGTAGATAGTTAAGGAAAATATTTGTGAACCAGATTTTTAAAAACATCTTTTAAAATAATCTGAGCAAACCATTGAAGATTGTGTAAGCATTGTAGATCTCTTTTAATAAATTTGAAGGGTTGGATTATGTAAAAATGAGACTTTCTGAGAATGTTGCATTTAAATATTTCTGTGTACCAGGTAATCAGTCGTTAATGCATTTATTAGCTAAGTAATGGAAAATGACTTACCTGTTGTATACGCTATGTTTATACTCTTTTTCAGCTAGCACTGGAGGATGTTCAAATACTTTATATTTGTATTAAATGCATGATTATTTCTATACATGAATAAGTATATTGTTGAACTTCTGAAGTAAATTTAATGAATAATAAGAGATGAGTAATAAAGTCAGATGAGGGGAAAATAATAGAGGAGGGACTATAAACCCTGACAGGCCTATTTGAGTTCCCCGAGATATATGCTGATTACAGTGCTGCTTATTTACTTCCTTGGCATTTAGCTGAAGGGAAGGTGGCTTGTTGAGGGAGCAAAGCCTAGTGCGTGCTAGGGCTCCCTCTGTCATAAGACTCCATGATAAAGAAAATCGGTTGTCCTCCAACAGTTCGTGGAGAGGATACCCCACTGTTTAATGGTAGTAGAATTATATGGACTGAGCATTGAGAATAGAAGATGATGAAGGATCTGGCAGTTTCAGCTACCTCGAAATTGTAAATTAAAATGACATTAGTCACTACCTTGAAATGAGGACTTAATTAAGAATAAAATTTAAATCTTTTTGCAAGCACATACTTATTCAGTGCACATTTTTTTCCCCCAACGGTCTTCTAGCTCTTGTCCTTTCTAAGGAAAGACTGTTTTTTGAGTCTGGATCACTGAAGTTTGCTCCCTGGCCTCTTTCTCATTGCCAGTAGTTGATGTCAGGATTTTGCCTTCAGCTCATAAGACAGGTGTACCCGTACCTTTGTAAGCCACAGGCTTCTTATTTTCTAGTTTTAACAGCAGGCACTAAAACTGTAGGAGATAGCATTCTTCAATAGGTTCCCCCAAAGAGGCCAAATTAACCACCTGTGCAGTGTAGACATCTGCTGCCTACATTCTGCCTGTATAGACTGAATTTGACAATCTAATTTTAACCAAAAAGAACACTGCTATGTAAATGTAAATAGTTAAAGCATTGATTGGACAACAGTGTTACTACTAAAGCTGTTAGGCCACAGTTAAGATGAAGCTGTAAACTAAAAAGCTGTTCGCTTCTTTCTTCGAGTTCGTTTTTTAGCAGAGTAAGAGGAGAAGGGAAGCATTAAGTTACTTATTAGAACCCAGAGCTGTGGATGAGTCCACATACCAAACAGCATAAGCCAGTGTAAAATTTACAGGATGATTTGGTGTTGCCTAATGCTTAGAAGCAACTGTTTCCATGTCATGAGACAGATATCAGTATGTCATTTAATATCCTAAAGAGGCCTTTAAAAAAAAAAAATTATTTTATATTAGTTTCAGGTATACAGTACATTGGTTCCACATTTATATAGTTTACAGACTGATCCCCCTATTACTCCAGCACCCATCTGGCTCTGCACACAGCCATTACAGTACTATTGGCTATATTCCCTATGCTGTACTCCCCATCCCCGTGACTGTTTTGTAACTACCAATTTGTACTTCTTAACTCCTTCACCTTTTTCACCCAGCTCCCTAACCCCCTCCTCCCCTCGGCAATCACCAGGTTGTCCTCTATCTGTGATAGAGGGGCCTCTGTTTGATGCCTCAGGACCTTGAATACTTTTCAGTATGAAGATCTAGAATGTGCTACCATGTTTAACATTCTCTCCAAATACAGAATTGGCCCTCCAGCCCCAACCCCCTATTTTTATCCTTGGGAAAGATTCTGATTCATTAGGTCTGAGGTGGTGCCTAAATATCTATTTTTCACAATGTGCCTCAGAAATTTGATATACTTTTAATTTTAAGAAGCAATGGGGTAAAGGAGTTTTGATTTGGGGGTAAATCAAACCTAAATCAGAACTAAATCAAGTAGCAAACAGAGGAAGCAAAGATTTGACTGGGGTTCTAATGCCCATAAATTCTTCCTCACTCTCCTCCTGTGGTATTACTTAACCAAGGTAGGGAGGGGAAATCAAATTCGCACTCCCTAGCAGGGAATGAGAGACAATTAAACTGTTTCACTTTTTTCAACAGATAATTTCACTTTCCCTGAAGGCTTGAAACCTTAAAGAATAAGCTTTGGTAATAAAATGCTCACAAAGATTAATTATACAGCTGTAAAAGTTATAGCATTTGTAATTATAAATAAGGATAAAAAATATGATAG
Organism: Pteropus alecto; assembly: GCF_000325575.1. Classification (NCBI taxonomy): domain Eukaryota; kingdom Metazoa; phylum Chordata; class Mammalia; order Chiroptera; family Pteropodidae; genus Pteropus; species Pteropus alecto. The sequence goes on from NW_006431912.1 coordinate 2,777,890, forward strand.
GTTTTAATAAAACACTTTAAATTGACCATTTAATTTACATATATAGATTCTGGTTCCTGCCCAACTGGAGAAATATCTTAATAGCAAATGTATAAATACATGAATTATGTTTTTCTCTGCATACCTTTCTTAAAGCTAAATGCTGAGAAGTTTATCTTTGATTACAGGCAGCCATTAACAAGTAGAAGTAAATTTTGCAAATATACATTTTATACAAGGCTTAGGCAATATTTTAATGCTTGTAATCAAGACATATTAGGGTTTAGATAGTTAAACTTAAGCATTAAAATTTAATAAATGAATTTGCTCTTTTAGGGGGATTATTGTCATTGTAGATGTTTAATTTTCAGGTCTGTAATATATAGTACACATGTCTTATTCCTAAAAGGTTGAGTCATGTTTGAGTAAATTTATTTTATTTATCAACTAATTATCTTTGCTTGCATTATTATGACTTAAGTGAGAGGATATTTTCTACAGAGCCACATGAGATTTCTAATTTTTATTTCCTTGCTAATTTTGTATTCCTACATTATAGAATATTAGGGTTGAGGAAATGGAGACCTGAAGGAGCTTAAGTGATTTGCTGGAGAACACAGTTTTTCCAAACTGCATAGAACCGAAGTCTTCTGAATTCTAATCCAGGATTAGGCACCCCACACATCATATCCTCTCTACTTGTGTGTAGACTTTATTAGCTTATTTGCAAAAAAATTTATCTGTGGGCCATTTTCCCTCTTCATTGCCTCCTCCCTTCCCCCTATACTCAAATAAGTTAGTTCTAATACTATTTTTTCCACCCCCCCCCAAAAAAACAAAACTTAATTTTCTTAAAAACTTGAGAAAAATAATTTATGTATTTATGCATTTGCTATTAGATATCTTTCTATCTGGACAAGAATAAAAATATGTATATAGATTAAATGATTCATTAAAGAAATTTTGAGATCTATCTTGTATGTTTAAAATGTGATTATATTTTAAAACCTATTAGAGTTTAAGGAAAAATTAATTGTGTAATTCAAGTCAAATAAAAGTGAATCCTAGATTATTTTTTCTAGCACTTCTGTCTCTTAGTATGAAAAAAACAAAGGTTAAGTATATCCTGAAGTTTGGGGAGAGTGTCTGAATGTCGACCCCTTTGCCACTTTAGGCCAAGGAGAAGACTGAGATTTTCTCTAAATTGAATTCAAATCTACTTAAAATATTTGGATATTTCTGTGGCAGACAGAAACTCTAGGTCTCACTAGGCTCTGACCTAAGCACAGAAGGGTAGCATGCCTCAGCCACACCTCAAGACAGTTAGTCTCTGTCTACGTCCTCTGTAGTGGGACTCCTTGGAGATCTTGGCCTTTAGTGCCCAACAGAGAACAACTGTAAAAATCGCAAAAGTTGAGTGAAGTAACCACAGTGAGGCTAGAAATCACATTTATTTAGCTCAGTTCATCAGGAGGAACAGTAAGAGTTGCATAATCAGTAGCTTGTCAGAGTTTTCCCTAAGAAGATAAAGAGGGACGTGTCACATTTCCCAGAAAGATTTAAAAAAAGATATTGGGAAGAACTTAAGTATAAAAATTGTCACCCTGTAGTTTAGTTGTTTTGAAAGTCTCGGTGCATTTAGGTAAAGACTTTATACCTAGCTTTGTGCATGTGTGCGTACGTTTCCCTCTCTGTGTGTCTGTCTTTTCCTCGAATCGGGGATTGGCTGAATTAGGCCCTCTGAATCCCTGTGGGATAAAGATGTAGCCCCAGTAGTTAACTCTTCACAACGTTGTTGTGCCTTAAATCTTCCTGTACAAGAGAAACACCCTAACAAATGCCTATAAACATCCCAGTATCTTTCCATAAATTTATCTTTGATGTACAGTTCATAACACTTGCCTCTAGGATTCAGACTTTAGCTCCAAGGTTCTGGGATATAGTCTTCCACAGCGGAGAGAATCAGGAGACTGGATTTGGCAGTGTGGCTGCAGATAGGTCATAACCATTCTGAACCTGTTTTCTTCTCCTTCCTAAGAATGGAGATCGTTCTACAGAATACTCACCTCCAGGGGACATTGTGAGGAGAAAATGAGATAATGTATGTGAGAATGCTTTAGTGTGGCTCTTTTTTGATAGGAATCCTCAGAGGCCAGGGATGTATGCATGCCTTTCTCCTTCCTCTTGTCCCTCCTTCCTCCCAATACTTGATTCAAAATATCATCTTCACTGTTCTCTTATATATTTTTGCTTCCCAATTCATCCTCTCTGTGGTTCCAGAATTTTAAAGGTATGAAAAGGTGTATTTAGTGAGGAACCACCTTCCCTCATATAACTAGGTTACTCATGCTAAACATTTTTTCAAGATATTTTATACATGTGTATGGAAATGTTAACTCATAAGCTCTTTTTTAAAACCTTACTATTTACACAAAAATGTGGTGCACTCTGTGGACTTTTCTTCACCTTGATTTTTTTTTCAATCAACAGTATATCCTGAATATCTTTCCATTGTGGTAATAGAGAATCTCCACATTTATTTTCATGGATGCTTAATATTCCATGGTAGGAATGTTGAAATTGATGTACATCAGGACAAAACATCTTTTACTATCTAGAGTATTCCATTCTTTCACTTTGTATAACCTTATCATGAATCCCCATTCATTACTCTTGGGGGTGGCGGGGACTAAGTTCCTCACTTGCTAAGGCTATCAGGGTCTGGCCATTCTATTCTCCAGGATTGTTTTGGTATTGCTTTTTCCCTCATCTTCTACTTTGGTGTTCCATGGACATGAACTATCTTATATTTTGTCACTATACGGTGTCCTTTCCCACTTGAGACCTCAGTCTAAGCTCTTACTGTCACATACAGACCCATTCTGTCCTTTCCCTTCCTTTAGTTAACATCTAATCTAATCTCAGCTCAGATTCCATTTCCTCAAGGTATGTTTATCCTGACATTCCAAGGCCAGGTCAGAGCTCTCTGATAGTCTCTCCTGGCACCTTATTCTCTTCCTTTGAGCAATTATTACCACTTATTATATGTTTATATATGACTATTAGATGAGTATTTATCTCACACACTAAAAAGTGTTAGTGTTTCTTACATAGTGAATTGCAACCCAATAATGGTTATGAAATCCATTTTAAAAATAATAACAAGCCCTTCTAAAAAATGGAATAGAAGATATCAGACCTCTTCACTTAGAGTATTTTTCTTCATCATACCTTGCTTCAGATTAATAGATAGATGTGACCATATAAACATCCAGATACAAAGGTATATTGGGCATGATAACAATTGTTTTTTTTATTGTGGGTCTCAGTCAAAATAGTTTCAAAGCCATTGAACTAGATGGTAAATTCTGTGGGGACAGGAATTCTGTCTGTTTTGTAAACTGTTCTATCTCTACATCTAGCAGAGGGCACTCAGTAAATATGCTCGCTGAATGAATGTATACCTTTTCAGGGAGGTTCACAGACCCAGTGCCTAGCTCCTTAGGGACTGAAGGACTCTGGTTCTAAGCAGATGTTAATCATTATTTCCTTGACCAATTGAGTCTACATTAGGTCATTAGAATAAAAGTAATATAAAACAATACCTACAAATGTATCTTTTTAAAGAATGAACATTATTGATGAAGGTTCTTAGATTTAATTTTTTTTGTATTACTTATGAATCTTAGGCCTTACATAGGGCTTATTACATAGCTGTTATCTTTTGTGTGTACTTCAGCAATAAAATATTTACGCACTTTGGCAAGGTGATACGACAACCTGGTTGAGTACGACAGCTGCACTGCCTGTTCCCATGTGGCTTGATTTCCCTTTTTAATCTTCAGTTTTCTGCAACTAAAGACTTATGTCAGCATGTAGTTTATATAGTAGCAGATAATGGTGAGAGCTTCTTGAATTAACATAGTAAAGAATGACACATCTACTGAATTTACTTGGTTTCATATTTTCCTAATGTCTCTGAAAACATTTAAATAACATGTCTTACACAGTAGAGCTTTAGAAACAATGCATATTTACAGTGAGACATTTTTGCGACTTTTTTTTATTTTGAAAGAACCTGTAAGTTCAGCTCCAAAGGTATGGTCTCTGATCTTAAAAAATGGAAATATTTCAGTTTTAAAGTAATCTGCATTTTGGCTTAGCACAAATCAGGAAAGTCCTGGAAATAAAAGAATTATTCCTATATTTATTTTCAGTCATAAATTTATATGTATAATTGAAATTGAGATTGGGTTCAAAAGTGTTTAGGCAAAAACTACAGAATCTTAATTATTTTCAAGTTTGTTATCAGAACCTTTGTAGCACAGAGTTCTTATCTAGCATATGTGTTTTTTCTTTTTATTTCTAGGTGCTCCTGATCCAACAGCAGGTGCTAGTATAGATGATGAAAACTGCTGGCACTTAGATGAAGAGCAAGTTCAAGAACAGGTTAAACTGTTTCTTTCCCAGGGCGGGTACCACGGATCAGGGAAGCAGCTTAATTTGCTCTTTGCAAAGGTATGATTGTTTATTTTAAAATAAATATTCTAAATGTATACATATATTAAAAAGTATCTTTATATGATCATGTTTACTATAGGGTAAAGACTTTTTTAAAAAATATTTTTTAATGGTGTCTAAGGTTAATAAGGATCTTCTGTGTTGTTACACAGCCCTTAATTTGCTTAGGTGTCCTTAGATGTGGGGCATTTTTGTCTCTCGGTTTCTGTTAATAAAATGGTAACAATTTATACAATTTTGAAAAACCTTTCAATACCAAAAACAATATAAATAACTTAATGTTATTTAAAATGCCCTCATTTCAATTTTTCTCTTTTTTTTTGGTTAATTTCCCAAGTAGAACATAACCTTGAATACAGCCCTAAAAAGGTGCTTTATATATTTAGTCTAATGTCAGTGTTTAAATTTGTTTCAAAAGCATAGACTTTGGAGTCATGCAGACCTGGATTTAAATCTAAGTTCTAAATCTTACTAGGTGTATGTATGAACCTTGGAAAGTTATTTAAATCAGTTTCCTCATCTTTAAAATTAGTTCATAATAGCATTATCTCTTCAAGTTGTCGTGATCATGGTACTAAATGATAATGATGTCTAACATGTAGTGGGCCTTGGTAAATGTTAATTTCATCAACAAAATTTGATTGGCCTAAGACAAAGTTAACTTCGTTTTAAGTTATGTCTGAGCAGAAGCTGTATCTGTTGCTTTGCATAAAACTTTTAGTACCATGAATATAATTATAAATACTGAATAAAATGCTTTTTTATTAGTATTAAATCAGTGTCTTTTCATTGGGAAGATTTTTTTTTAGTTTAGGAGAAATAAACTCTGTTACTTGTTATGGCAGAAGATAGTGTATTCTGATTCATCAGTACCCTCTTAATATTTACCTATATACCATACATAGGTTGCCAGTTTTCCAAGATTTAGATTACAACAAAATACATTTAACTCTAAAACTACTTCACACATGATTTAATCATTCTTTGATAACTCATAGACATTTCAAACTCTTGCAATGCTTCAGAGTCAACAGTCTGAAAATTGCCATTAGGCTATAGATGTCCTACTTGAGTATTGGTTAATAGTTCTGGTTTATATGCTTAATAATAAAGCATTTATTTTCATTGCTATATCTAGCTGAGTAATAGGTTGTAGAAATTTATCAGAAAAGTAAACATTAAGTTAAATTTGTGGTGGTCATATTAAAGGTTTAGTATATTTAGACACACAGGAAAGTATTTCATAGATTCTCATGGCAGCAGAGACTAAGTACATTGTGGCCTAGTGGAAAAAAAGTGAAAGAGGTATTAGACCAGCTAGCAGTTGGTATTTTTATCCCTATACATGATGTATACATTATATATGCTGTAAGAAGTAATAGTAACATCTCATTTTGGAAACGGCATAACTTTTAGAGTTAACTAGGGTTAAGACAGATCTAGGTTCTGATCCCAGTTGTTCCTCGTCCTTTGGGCAAGTTACTTGACTTTTCTGAGGCATGGTTTTTTTAATTTATAAAATGGGGATTATAATCTGGTCTGCTGTATTTGGTATAAAGATTAATGGTAAGTATAAATGTAAAACTCTTTTTAGCACAATGTCCAATAAATGGAAAGTGCCTTTCTTTCTCTTGGTCTTCATCTGTTCATGACTTTAGTGCTTCCATATTGGTAGTAAATTTTTTGTAAGATTATTGAAATAACCTTCCTGGAAGCAAAACCCTTGTGATGCAGTGTAGAAGTACTTTTGAGTTCTGTACAAGGCTCATATTCTAAAGCCTGTGAGGGGTTTCCATCAGCTGCCAGGGTGTACAAGCTTGAGGCAGGATCTGTTGATCTGGAGGTTTGAGTTGCTTTATTGGAGATCTGCCATTTACTCCTTTATTTGCCTTTCACATAGAGAGAATCTTGAATTAATGGACTCACCTCTCCTTTCTCACTGCTTGTGACCTTGCTCTAGTAATTCCTACAGGGAGAACTGGTGTTCAGCAAGGGTTCTTATTTGTTGAACACAGAGCTCTACATGCTTTTGGAATGGATAGATTCCTTTCATTTAGGGTTTCCTGTAGGGAGACTTAGCTTTCTGTTTCTTTTTTTCCTTTCTTTTATTTGGGAAATGCAGCACAAGAGTAATGGACAGAGCTTGAGGTTACAGTTTGAGGGGCTGAGGTAACTTTCTAGGTCATTGGTTATAATTCTTCTTCATGGATCTCTCATTTAGAGCCTAGAGTTCTTGAACCTACAGCCCTTTCCATTTCCTCTTACCATTGCAGAAACAATCCCACGTAAAGGAAGAAGCATGATATTGCTCTTAATGTCAAAAAACGTCAGTGACAGAATTTACTGAAATTTACCTTAAAAACTGAGGACTTGCACAACTCTGAATTTACCAAAAACTGTTGAATTGTACAGTTTAAATTGGTGAATTGTGTGGTATATGAATTACGTCTCAATAAAGCTTTTTAAAAAATAACCAAAGAACAGATGCTATTATAAACATTATCAGATTAATATAGAAGATCCCTAAAGAATTCTCAGTAGACTGCTTTAGGCCCTGCTGCTTTGGTGGCAATCAGTTTGAGAGTCAGGAAGATGCCAGAATGCTTTGTCTTGTTTGTTTTGGTATTGTTTTACTGTAGGCTGGCAATTTTTTTTTTTTTTTTTGAATTGGGAAGTTAGCCAAATTTCTTTCCTCATGCAGATTCCAAAGCATAATTTAAAAAGTTAATGGTTAGTTCTCTAAATAAATTGCCATTTAGGATAGAGACCAGTTTTTAACAACTTTTGTACACTTTAAGAGGGCTGGTGTCAAGACTTAACCTCCCCTGTCACCAAGAAAAAATAAAGTGGTCTGTCTCTGTATTGCTGTTTGTTTTTGAACATTTTTCTAAAGGTCTGTTTTTTCCCCACTAGGTGCGAGAGATGTTAAAGATGAGGGACTCTAATGGGGCCCGCATGTTGACGTTGATAACAGAGCAGTTCATGGCTGACCCTCGTCTGTCACTTTGGAGGCCACAAGGCACTGCGATGACTGACAAATATAGGCAGCTCTGGGATGAGCTGGGTAAATATAAATTTACTGACATGTTGCCATTGACTTATATGGATAAAGACCATGTTGAATGTTTAAAGAACATGGTCAAACTATTGCTGAAGAAAGAGCTGCTGATATATGAACTTGTTGCCATTATACACCATTTAGAAAGAATAGGAAAAATAAGGACATTGTGGGACACAGTCTTGGCAGGGTTTTGGGGGAATTGTCTGATCTTGAGGGGAATGCGAGCACAGAAATCTGCCTTTAAATATTTGAAAAAAGTAGTTACATCATTTTAAAATCGGTATTTTGTATAATAGAGCTGGTTACTTGTTTCTAAAATAATATTGTAATCAGTTCAGCTAAAATTTGGCCATTTTCTCCTTTTCCCTATGTTAAAAGTATCAAAAGTAGTTTAAACATTCATTTTACATCTTGACTGCTACAGACTTAGATGAATTGTTGACTGTCAGAATGGAAAAGATACAGCAAACTCTAATTTTTATTGCTTCCCAAATCCTTGGTGGTAAAGATATCAGTGTAGCAGGTGGTTGAAAAATGAGAAGTCTATTAGTCATGTCCACTGGGAAATTTTGGGGGCTGACATTTGTTACCTAATAATGCTCATTGCTAGGGAATTAATAATGTATTTGTTATTTTGTCTTCCTACTAAGAAATCTATGGGTGACAAATGGAATTTTTGACAAATATCAGTGCCTGTATTAATTTCGATTTCTGAATATATTTACTAAAAGATCTTGGTCTCAATGCAATTGAGTAGCAGAACTCTTCACTCATATTCTCTCTTCCTCCTGACTAATGATAGAACACACATGCTGATTGATCCCACATCTAGTCTAGACCAAGAGATGCTGTTGTTCATGAAGATATCACATGATCATAATTGGAAGGGACCTTTGAGGTGAACTCTTTCACAGATAGGGAAATTAAAGTCTGGGGAGGTTAGGAGACTTCCACGAGATGTAGCAACTTGGTAAAGAATTTGACGTCCAAGTTTCCTTTTTCCTGTTAATAGAATGTGTGTTCAGGACCTTGGCTGTGAGTGGCAGTCTGCCCATCTAATTTTGGTATTTTCTTTGTGTCACGTGAAATAATGGTAATGACCTTCCCAATTAATCTGTAACTACAGTAGATAGTTTCAGTATATCGGAAGGGTGTTTGAGGGCACAGTGTGGTAGTGGGGGGACACAGGTATAATGCATGGTTTAAATAACTAGAATACTGAGCAATTTACTTTTCCAAGTAAACTCTTTTCGATTTTGTTACTGTACAGTAAATGCTAAATTGAGTAGTTGGTTTATGACAGTAGAAAGGACTAGCATTAAAAAAATTATAGTGAAAGGAATCATTTAAAGAAAACTTATTGTATTAATATTAAATGAATAAAATTTAATCCATTTTCCATTTGCCCCGAGAATACTTGCCAGCAGCGCTTGAGGCTGCAGCGTTTACCCCAAGATAACTCACAGATTACAGTCCTAACTTTACCCCCAAAGTTTGCCACGAATATCTCTCTTTTATTGTTATTTTTGCATCACTCTTGTATGTCCATAGTCTTTGGAAACAAATGACATCATTCTATTTATAGCATTCTGTTTTTAGCAGTGGTATTTCCATTTACAAAGTATAGTAATTCTCAATCATGGAAAATATCAAATCCTAGAAAATGTAGCATTGCTACACGTGACATTAACATCCTTCTCAAACAGTTGTTAGCCAAAGGTTCATTTGATGAATCCGATTATGTATACATTTCTGTTACATTAAGATTAGAGACAAGTTCCGTTTAGAAATAACTCCAGGAACAATTTTTATATTTTATTTTCACAGTGAAAACCAGTCAGATTTGCTTCAGCCTCAAAGAGCATGTTTATGTAAAATTAAATTAGCACTAGCAGCAGTTGCACTTTTTTTTTCCCCTAAATGGGAAATGGGCTAAAGAACTTTGGTACTTAGAGAAGCTTAGAATTACAAATAACTAATTAGGAAGAAAATATGATTAAATTTTTTGGCTACCCCCCAAAAAAATACAAGTGATATAGTCAGAATTTCTGTAGTTCACATTTAATCCATTAGTCACAGCTTTTCCAAGTTGGTTTTGAAAATTACATACCTCAACCTTCAGTTCAAAGTACAAATTCTCATTGGGTGGACGTTTCTACCAGCTGATTGTAGTTGTAGCCTCTGATAGACTACTTTCCAGTTATGGGCCAGGCTCTATTCAAGGTCTTTGATTTCAGTCCAGGATGAAGACTACATCTTACCCTTGTTTTCTTTTTTTACACGTGCCCCCCTACACACCCATCCCCAATTATTACTTGGCGGCTACAGATTCTCCTATGTATTCTGATGACAAGCAGAGGTCACTTGCCATTTTAATGGGGTCTAAGTTCTGTGGAGAATCCCACATAGAAGTAATGATAACTATTACATCTTAATAGTCATTCACCAAAAAATTAACTAAAAGTTGCTTCTGAACTACAAAACGAAAGGAGTTTGGTTCTTAATAAAATGGGGGAATTTGACTTTGTGCCCCTGCGCAGGGCTCTCATTGCTTCAAGGCTCTGCTTTGGAATTAAATGCTGAGCACTGCCAGATGCCAGACATTGAGAAGAGGCTGAGTTTTGTCGGCAAATGGGATCTGCAAGTTAATTGGTGTTTTCTGCAGGCTTCTGGCTGTGAAATGAAATTGGAAGCCCTTTAGCCACATGGATAATACAGGACCTGAATACAAATGTCACATGTCACCATCAGGACCCACTGTGAGACAATAGTGTTCCCACTCCAACACTGCGCCATTACAGATCATTTAAATATGGGGATTACATTTAAACTAAAAGCCCCATTTGCCTTTTACTGCAATTTAAATGTCCTCTTAGCAAAAGCTAAGTGACAAATTAAATGAAAAAAGTGCCCACATTTTTAAAGCTGTAATGCAAAACAACCTTTTATTGCTTCTCATGTGCCACGAATGAATCATTATACTTGTCAACCCTAAACCAAGCCATAATTGGAGCAGCTACTGTTATCAAAGTGGGGCCGCTCTGTGACAGCTTAATAAAGCTGAAACTGTTAAATTAAATTTCAGATGCTTAACTCCTTAGCACCAGTGGATTTGATGGGTCCATTTCTGGCAATGGCCAATACACCAGGAAAAAAAAGATTCCTGGCAAGAAAACCTTAATCTGATGAAAGTGTACAAGTAAGAATATCTCAGCCAAGTAACTCTGCTACTTGGCAAAGGGTTTTGGAGACATTAGATTGTTAGCCAGATTACAAAATTTTATTTTTTCATAGGATCAGATATCCTCCTCCCTAAGATTTACAATATTCCAAGTATATGGGATTTATTAAAATTGATGTGTTAGTGTTTCAAAATTAGTTTTAAAAATAACATTAACTTTTTCTCTCTTTCAAATAAATAATGTAAACTTTTTTGATGTAGCAACAGGCCCAATTTCTTTCTCCTTGCTCTGGCTAACAAAGGGGCTCATTATGCTCAGATCTTCCTTTCTAAAGTAAGTGTCTAAGGTAGTCATTTGGTCTGAGTTAATTTTTGTGATTTACTCCCTGATTTTCATAATGTAGTATGAAATAAATACAGTTGCATATTATTAAGCTCCTGTTTAGTGCATTTCATTTGCAGATACATTTATCTTGTATGTGTATCAGTTTTTCATATATTAGCTTTACTTTCTCTACTTGATGTTCATTTTCCTAAACATACGGCAGCCTTCTCAAGATGAGTGTTGTGTCATGATCAGCTATGAGAAAATGTGTACATTAAAATCTTAATACAGAAAGCCCATTGCAGTGGTAGAGGCTGCACATTTGATAGAGGCTACACATTTAGTAGAGCTATAGAACACACCTCTTCAATTGCAGCCTTTCTTCTGTGATATGCAAATTTTCTGGAAAACAGGTCCCATATATAACCCTTGGATTTCAAAGAACAACCCATCTCCGACTGGTGGATTGGTAGTGAGCACTCCTACTGTTAGCCCTAATGTCTGTCTGTTCAGTGCACTTAATTACCATGGGGGTCTTTAGGGACGAGGGGATGTATTGTAACCTCTCATCTGTGTTGATGGGTCTCTTTTCCTTAAATGTCTTCCTAGACTATAATTTCACTTTGCTTCATAAAACTATAGGTTGTGGCTGCCAGTCTATTAAAACCTGATTAAAATGGATGTCATTAGAGGAAGCAGTTAAATAAGATTTAATTACAGTTTTATCACAGGGAAAAATTCTTAAATTTTCATTTTCAAATATTGCATAATATGTTTTTCTTCCCTCAGATTTTAAACTTTACTTCTCTCTGAGCTGAGTCATGTGTTTTGCTTTCTGTCATGTAAGTAAACCCTGTTTCTTAGGGAAAGGCCACTGCAAGAGCCTTGGCTACTCTGAACTGTGCTCATTCAGTTCACAGGAATGAGATGGTACCTCTCAGAGTTCTTTTCAGAGCTTTTGATCTAGGTACCTAACTCTATGTGAGCAGAAATAGCCATAGTTAGATGTTTCTTTCTAGTTTGAATTTCATTGTAAGGTTAGTTTGACCACTGTTTATTTATTAAGCAACAGCTATAATATTTCTGGATAGATTGAGAGGGTATGTACATTCAGGGCACTTGGAATCAGCATAAATCTGTATTTAACAGTGGAGAACTTAGTCCAACCATTGGGACCACATTTAGTTAAAATACTAAAAATTACCTAAATGGACCTAGAGAACACTGTCCCTCTACCTTCCTAGATACAAGTACTCATCTCTGTGAGCCTGTTCTGTACCCACACACATTATTCTTGAATAAGGGAGAAAACACACTTAAGTCATACATTCAAAAAGATACACTAAGTAATTTAGGAGAGCCTTTGTGCACAGCTAGAAATAAGATTCTAAAGGCTCTGCCTTGGAGGTAATTGTGGAGAAATTTCTGGGAAATGCCATCTTATATCTCTGAAAGCAGTAGGCTTAGTGATCCCCCACCCTCCCTCACCCTCCACCACACACACACCCCACTGTTTGAGCACCTTACTTAATTTCTATGGTAAATTCAAACTCAAGCTTTACACATTTTGGAGTTGATAGTGGTTAGTGAATGGCTAAGGAGGAACTGCTTCTCATTGAGAAACTAGGAAGCATTCCAGTGTGGTTTGCCATATAAGTAGTTACCTCTTTGCTGGTGCCATGGAGAAAACAGCAATTCCCAGAGCCCTGTTGTGGCAAAAATGTATCAGTACAGACTTGGAAGCTTCCATGTACCTGGGACTGTAGAATGTAATCCTGATGAACCACATTATCAGGGATTGCTTGTTACCCTACGAGTTTGTCTTCCCTGGGCACAAGGAGAATACAGCTTTACCACTTATACCACCTCAGTGCCCTCTTGTTAACTCTTCTTCCTAGAAGTCTTATTGTGATTTCTCTGTATCGGTATGTCTTTAAGCAGTGCTATGTCCAGAGGAATAGATGTATTAAATATTTGATTTTACTGTTGACGATGGTACTGGTAGTAAGAAGGGATTATAGAGATGCAACCATCAGGAGACATGAGAAATTAGAACAGGCATGAATAAACTGAGGAGCACTTTGATAGGGTTATTTAATCACATCTTGGTACAGATATGTGTACAGACTGAATTTAACATGGTTTTACAAGATGTTCATGGAGGTGATTTTAGGGTAGAAGTAGTGAGAATACTCCAGAAAGAAAGAATAATGTGAACAAAGACAGGGATGAGCTCAATGAGGGAAAGGGTATTCATTATAAAAAATTTTGCCTTTAGGATTTTCAATCCAACCTTGTTGTTCTTCCCTGTTAACTTCAAAGTGAAGAGAGAAAGAGAGTAGACATTACAGAATATAGATTTTTGCTTTGTTTTATTTCCCATTGGTCCAGCTACTAAAGATAACACAGATGCCAACACTTACTTATCAGGCACTATGTTGAGCACTTAATTTATGCATTATTTTATTTAATTTTTAAAACAACCCTGTGAGGTAGGTACAGTTGTTAGCCTTAATTTTATAGCCAAGATAACTGAGGCTTAAAGAGACTACTTGCCTGAGATCATAGCAGCAGAGCAGGAATTTTATCCAGATTTCATTGATTCCAAAGACTTAACCACCGAACTAGACACTGTCCTCACCTTATTTTAAAAGACTGTAAAATGCCTCTCTGTCAGGCAGTCTCTCTGCTCAGAGTAGAGCAGTGGCAATGTGAAGCTCACCTAGACGGCCATACCATCTCATAAAACTGCCTGGCCTGCTCTGCCTACTCATGGTCCTGTGGCCCTGATAGCAGTAGTCAGCAGAGCTTACCTAGTTGCATATCTGCCTTTCCGGAGTCACTAACTTCAGACTCCGAAAAAACAAGCACATTAATGCGGAATAGCCAAATACATGTCATTGATTGAGAACTGTGTTATATAATAAACTGAAGCTTATCATAAAATGCAGATACTACATACTGCAAGTGGGATACAGTGAATTTTTTATCTCATTTTCCAGTCCCCTTTGCCAAGGAGCCAATGAAAACCCTAGTCTATATCAGTCCCTAATGATAACACGGTTGTCAACACTTGTTTGCCCGATGTGGTCTCTAGGCTCTGCAGACCCCTCCTGCACAGGGGCTGGGCTGTCCTGCTCTGAACAGTGTCGTGCCCTCCTGTCTCAGTCTCTGCTTTCCCCCTCATTATTCAGAGCTCCCTCTAAATACAGAGGCTTTGTCAATTGTATTGCTCAGGAGGTTTTGCTTCCCTCCAGCGCTGTTCTCAGAATGCAGTCTACTGCTGGGTCTTCACTACTGGGGCCTGGTTTCTTTTTCTGTTGTGTGGGGCTACTGCTTTCTGTCTCTTAAAACTGAGGCTTTTGTATTCTTGAGTCAGAGGCCTCTGGGTTCTGCTTTGCTGAGGATGGGAAGGAGGGGTTTATTCTCTGCTTCTTTAAGTAGGCAGAATAATTTCTAATTTGGGTCAGAAGTTAACCAAAAGAGAGAATGCATATTTCTAAACAGTGAGCCAAACCTATGATAAATACTTCCTGTGTAATACTATCAACCATCCTTTTCTTGACTGCAACTTCTAGGGTTTAATTAACCATTCAGTACCCTG